>NC_142931.1:61475161-61580161 GCF_046866305.1 Octopus bimaculoides | reverse complement strand
GAAGATCAAAAGTATAGAACGCACTTGATCAAATATCATATGACTTTAACATTCCTACCTGAAACTTTTGAATATCAAATGGTTACAATATATTGATAAAGAGGGCAGTTAGTTTCAAAGTTCGCTTGGTCCGTATCGGGGTCATAAACCTTCGTGCCTTCGGCAGTTGATCAGGTTATCATTTATCTTTATTTTTTTATCTGCTTCATTCATTGGACTGCCGTGATGCTGGGACACTGCCACTGGAACAAATCGAGCCCAGTACTTAAATTTTTAAGCCTTTTACTTATTCTATTAGTCCCTTTTCCCGAAACTAACACCGGTTATCAAGCCGTGGTAGGTTACACATACAAACACAATGACACACACACACACACACACACACACACATATATATATATATATATTCCCGAGCGTTATACTAGTACATCCATTTGTTGTTTACACCACTTGTCTTCGTCTGTTGTTTTTTCGTGAATTCTCTCTATATGTATGTATGTATATATATATATATATATATATATATATATATATATATATATATATATATATATATATATATATATATATATATATATATATATATATGTATATATATATATATATATACATATATATATATATATATATATATATATATATATATATATATATATATATATATATATATATATATATATATATATATACATATTAATAATTTAGAGAAGAACCACCAAGATGCAATTCAAACAATGAAGGAGATCAGACACCATTAAGAAAAGCATACTCTTCAAAATACTAATTTAAAAAAAAAATATAAAATCCAAAAGAAAATTTATAATCCATAAAATCTATAAAATATTAGATTAAAAATTTAATTCAGTTTAGTAAATTTATAAAAACGAAAGTGAATAATGGACTACGCGCGTTTCGTGGCCACATAAAAGTGGAAAAAATCTGAGCAATTTACAATAAATCGATCAAGATAAGTTCCACTCAGAACGAGGACACTCTTCAGCTCTAGTAAATTCAAAAAACGTATCCTAATATTTAATAATCCAATAAAATAAAATAGGAAAAAATTGAAATATCTGTACGTTTAAGCAATTATTAGTACAATATATAAAATGTCAAGGTTTTATAATAATAATCATCTGTCAAGTTAAAGGCGTCTAATGAAGAAATACGTGTAGATTAAGAATAGGGAAACATATAAAAAGATAGTGTTAATAACTATTAAATGAATTCGGACGTTCAACAGTATTAATAAAACGAACAACATCGCTTATCGAAGATTCTTTGTTGACTATAGTATTACCCATGAAGCATAGAATTTATACGATGTGTATCACGTGACAAAATGGTGTTTATTCTTGACCACTCCTTCATTGTTTGAATTGCATCTTGGTGGGTCTTCTCTAAATCATTAATATATCTTTCATTATATAATTCAATTTGGTATTATCAAATTTAATATCCTTGCAAGTTCGGGTTTTGACATTCCCTAATATTATAATATTTATATATATATATATATATATATGTGTGTGTGTGTGTGTGTGTGTGTGTGTGTGTGTGTGTGTGTGTGTGTGTGTGTATGTATGTATGTATGTATATCAAGAATATGAGGGTTTAGTTCACTTGAGATCTAAACGAATAGGTACGTTGTGTAAGTGCTATAGCTGGTCGACCTTTAGGTTCCAAGATCCAAGCTGAAGCTGTAGATAGGGATCTGTATTAGGGTTCCGGTATAGCCGGTATATTATATTAGAGGGAAAATCAAAACCAAAGCAGAACGAGTATCTCAAGCCATTTAGGATAATTCTACTTGAGTAAGCTGAATTTGAAGTCTAACAGCCGTTTATGGAATAACCCAAGCGGTAAGTGAGTATCCGTCATCAGAAACAAGGTATGAATATTTTATATAGGGAAAATTTACAGTTTACAAGGAATAAAATTCAGCTCATAAGGAATAAAATAGAAGAATAAAGACACAACTCTTTTCCCAGACGATATGGATATTGGTTGGTACTTCCATGAAGGTATACATCCTTAGTTGCAATTCTAGGTAAATTCACGCGATTTTTTGTCAGTATTTTGAATTAATGAATTCATATTGTAAATGTGTAAATAGAGCGAGAAAGTAAGATAGACATAAATGGGTTTTGTGAGTGGGTGTATAAAGGAGAGAGAGGAGGAAAAAAATAAGACAGGAGAAAAGGGTAAAAATAAGAATAAAAAATAAAAATATAATAAAAGTAAGTGTAATGATAGATATATGATAAATGGTTTTTTGGTGTGAGAGAGCGGAGTAAAAGAGAAATGAGTGAAAATTTAAATATGATAAGATAGTAAAAATGAAAATAAAAAGACAGCGATCTACTTGTGGACTTTGCCTGAAAGCAACCTTCTTACTAAATAAGCAGCACGAAGCTTTTTGTACATGTCATCGGTTCTATCACACCTTTAAATTTTGCCATAGGTCCAAATGCAAACAAAATCAACACGCATAACACATCCATATATAGTTCCATATTTAAGAGATGAGGAATTATGTACATTATTTACATTATTTACATTTGACGGGTATTTGTCCTCGTCATGTTTGTTGTTATGACAACGTTTCGGCTGATATACCCTCCAGCCTTCATCAGATGTCTCGGGGAAATTTCGAACCTGGGTTCTAATTCGTAATGTATTTTTCGATGTTATTATTATTATTATTATTATTATTATTATTATTATTATTATTATTATTATTATTATTCAGGTCACTGCCTGGAATCGAAATCGGAATCTTGGGGTTAGTAGCCCGCGCTCTTAGCCACTACGCCATATGCTTCTCTACTTCTCTATCAACATAAGTATCTTGGAAGCTAGCTAGATTTCCTTTTCTTCTACTCTATTATTTATTTGTTTCAGTCGTTTGACTGCGGCCATGCTGGAGCATCGCCATTAGGGGACCAGTCGATTAGATCTACCCCAGTAGGCAGCTAGTACTTAATTTATCGACCCCGAAAGGATGAAAGGCGAAGTCGACCTCGGCGGAATTTCAACTCAGAACCTAGAGACAGACGAAATACCACTAAGCATTTCGCCCGGCGTGCTGACGTTTCTGCCAGAATAATTAACTTTTTTATTTCTAGTTCTACTCTTTCTTAGTTTTTGATTCTACGTTTTAAGTTTTATTTTTTAATTTAAAATTTTAATTTTAGTTCTTAATCATTTTCCCCGTATAATTTAATTGCTATTAAGCTTGAAATATAATTTTAAATAACCGTACTAACCACTATACTATTGTCTTTTGCAGCCTTACCTAGATTGGCCTTCCAACCCAACTTTACTGAAACTTTAACGTTTGACCTCTCACCCCGATGCAATATTCACATATCTCTATCATTACCTTTAATCTAATTTCATTTCATTTTTATTGTTATTTTACCCTTTTACCCTATATGATTTTTATTTCTACTCCTTTCTCCGTTCTCTTTCTCCTCTCAGTCACAAACCCGTTTATGATATCTCTTTCATTGCGTTTACTTGAAGTCTCACAGCCGTTTCTGGAATATTCAGCTTACCCTAATTAAATAATTCTAAACTAATTGAGACACTCGTTCTGCCTTGGTTTGATTTTTTCCTCTGATATATATATATATATATATATATATATATTTCCAAGTAAGTTTATATATATATATATATATATATATATATATATATATATATATATATATATGTATGTATAGATAGATATATATATATATATGTATATATATATATATATATATATATATATATATATATATATATATATATATATATATATATATATATATGACTGGCTTCTTTAAATTTCCGTGTACCAAATTCACTCAAAATGTTTTGTTGCCCAGAGCTATAGTAAAAGACACTTGCTCAAGGGACCGCTCAGTGGGACTGAACCCAAGACCACATGGTTAAGAAGATAGCTTTTCAACCATACAATCCCGATAATGCCACAGTATTTTGCTAGAATTGACAAACCCATAATCTCCAAGGTCACAAAGGAGTCCTTGTATAGAATGAAAACCAGAGATATAAAAATCAATTCCACTATAGTACGATAAAAACTAGAGTACAATTATTCACCTCCAGGTGAATTGCGTAATGGTTAGGGTGTTGAACGCATGATAATAAGATTCTGGTTTCTATATGCACCACAGAATCCGGGAAACTAGCCTTAAGTGCTTAAAGCTCGGGAAGAAATTTTGATCCTATTTTCGTGGGTGGGAAGATAACAAAAATGGAGTATCATACTCTATTAGCTGAGATAAGCAATGAAGAGCCTCAGTCCATCTTGCTAGAAATATTAGCCAACTCTTGCATCTTAAACGGTAAAAAGATCATTGTATAATGCAGTTCTAAATATGAGATCTCAGATTAAGACAAACTGATCACAGATGGGCTGCCTTTTATCTAAGGTGTGCTTAATCAGAACAGTAAAAGGAAAAGAACAATGGCCACTATAACATGAGCATAGTAAGAGATTTCAAATAGAATCACACACAACCCTAGAAATAAATGAAAATTTTCGTATTGGTGTGCGTGAATGTGCTCAGCTTTATGAACTCTCAAATACATATATCTATAGATATGTATTTACAGTTCTATATTTAAGAGATGAGGAATTATGTACATTATTTACATTATTTACAATTGACTGATATTTGTCCTCATCTTCTTTCTTGTTAACACGTTTAGGCTGATATACCCTCCAGACTTCATCAGGTGGCTTGGGGAAAGTTCGAACCTGAGTTCTCATTCCTAAGGTATTTTTCGGTTTTATTATTATTATTATTATTATTATTATTATTATTATTATTATTATTATTATTATTATTATTATTATTACTACTACTACTATCATTATTATTTACAATAGACAGAGAAGACCACTGGAAAATACGAAAACTAAAAGAAGCAGCACATATGCTAGGACACAACAATCTCCTAAGCAGACCGAGTGCAGATATGAACAGCATATGGGAACCGGTATTAAGGACGGATAGGAGAATATTAGATTTATAAGCCCTAAAATTCAATCTATAATTGCCCACGGGCATATAGCGTAGTGGTTAATAGCACGGGCTACTAAACCCAAGATTCAGAATTCGATTCCAGGCAGTGACCTGAGTAATAATAATAATAATAATAATAATAATAACAACAACAACAACAACATCGGAATGAGAACCTTTAGGAATGAGAACCCATGTTCGAAATTTACCCAAGACACCTTCATCAGGTGCTTGGCGAAATATCCGTCAATTGTAAATAATGTAGATATGTATTTGTAAGTATATATGTGTATTTGTATGTATACATGTGTGTGAGTGTGTATGTATGTATATGTATGAATTAAAATGTTGAAATATTAGCAGTTGTGGTGATGACCATGCTTGCTAGTTATGCTGAAGGTCAGCAGTTAGTTATTCATCCTATTAACAATAGGTTTGTCATTGATGGGGACTTTTTGTAAATAATGGTGGTGGTGGTCGTGGTGGTAGCAGTGACGATGGCGAAAGTAGTTTTAGCGTTGATCGCACTTTAAGTGTTAGATTTTGACAGCCTGATGAGTAAGGGGAAATAGCTTTGGCTTGAACGTGTGATGTTTTTATGTGAATGAGTCTGAGTGTATTGTCTTAAAGATCGCAAGTCTAATTACATCCCAAACAAACTGTCACAACCACTTTAGCAAACATAGCAGCTTCAGAGGCAGAACTGATGGGATTATTGCTTAGACAAAGAGAGAAGAGAACGAGAGACGAGTATAATTTAATAAAACGGACAAATTTCCATCTCAATGTAATAACAAATGTTTTCTCCCTTTCAAAGGAAATGTTGCATGCCGTAGCAGTAACGTCAAGACTACATTTAAAAAGTAGTGCACTTACACAAATATAATGCATTTCTATGATTTCTTACATAAAATGCATGTTTATGTCATTAAAATCAATGAATAAAAAACAGAATTTTTCTAAATATTGTACATTTTTATAGTGTTTATTGCTTTTTAAGCAAATGTAATTAAAGAAAAATCATAATAAACACAAAGTATCCTTTAAGTATGTATTTGTTTTTCTCAGCCTGCATAAACACAAACACACACACATACACACACATGTGTGTGCGTGTATAGCGTGTGTGTGTGTGTGTTTGTGTGTGTGTGTGTGTTTGTGTGTGTGTGTGTGTGTGTGTTTGTGTGTGTGTGTGTGTGTGTGTGTGTGTGTGTGTAGTGTGTGAGTGTGTGTGAGAGAGAAATGTTTACGGTTGATATATATATAATGATGTTTATGTATTTATGAATTAGGATATATATATATATATATATATATATATATATATATATATGCGTATATAGATATGCCGATATTTGTGATTGTGTATAGCATGCGCTATATTATCTCGTGTGCACACGGATATATGCGTACGTATGTAGATATAGTTATACCCGTTCGTGCGGTATATGCATGCATTCGTATATGCATGAACATGTGTTTGCTCATGCGTGCATGTATGTATGTACGTATGTATGTATATATGTGCGTATGTATGTATGTATGTATGTATGTATGTACGTACGTAGAAAGCAAGCTTGGAAAACATGGTTATTTTCTCGTTCAAAAAGCATTTTGTGCAATCGACTTTCTGGGGAACATTTTATCGTTTTAGACTTATAGTTGAATGCAGTTGTCAAGCTTTAAGTATGAGGAAGTCATACTATTTACCCAAATATCGTTATAAAAGTCATTACACATTGGTAATACATATGTTTCAATTGAGCACGTTTACGTATTCTCACCGAAGATCTTTTTAAAATGGTATTATGAAGCTATGCATGTATAAATGTCTGAATATTTATAAAGATAGACACAGAGACTGAAAAAGGAAAAAGATGTGTTAATAGGAATTTTTTTTAAATAGAAAAACGTAACAAAACGCTTATGTACATGTGTGTGTTCGAGCGAGTATGCATGCGTGTATTGTTTACGCCTATGCGTGTGTGTGTGTGAATTCATAACTAATCAAATACATAATCATTGATCGAATGATGCAGGGTTCATATCCGACAAAAATATCAAGCCTCCTAAGCTTTGGTGACTTCACCCAAAACGCTCTGGAAAAGGTATGTCTTTTATGCATGGGAAATATAAGGGCTGGTATAGTATTGCAAGTAAGATTTCCTTCATTTGGTACGCTTTTTTTATTCTTTAGCCCTGATCAACCGTCAACGAGCACATTGTTTATTAAAGATATATCAGTGATGACTCGTTTGGTTAATAATATTCACATCTATGTTATCTGGCGCGTCATTCCTTTATTTCACAACAGAGTGTTAATTCAGGGAGATTTAATAGCTATTTTAGCAAGCCATACTACCACATACAATTTCTCTCATTCGGTCTTTTACCAACAGCCAACAAGTAAGTGAACTAAAGAAAGACATACAATAAGGCAACCAAAATCCTGCATTTAATTTAAACACAACGCTTATGGTAAGAAAATTCGGATATATGAACTACTTGACTATCCTGTCTTTGCTAGCTTGCAATATTGCAAACAGCTGCAGTATTTATGATGTTCCCGTGGCTTGAGTTAACGAAATTAAAGTTCCTCTGCTGGATTACGCTTGAAGTGTAATATGCTCCGACATGTTAAGATGATTTAGATAGACGAGGCGCTCAAGTTGTGCCCTGATATGTCAAAAGCTTATAGAACTCTTTTCATACTTACCAAAAGGGTTGTCATTATTTACAGGATTCTTTACCAAAGTAAAATTCTTGTACAGGTTTAAATTGTTAATATATCACGGGTTAAAATGTACAGTAGCTAATTAGTTATAACTTATTTTCATTTTGAGACTAAATTAACATTTCTTTGCTAACGTTTCTTAAGAGCTAAATTAATTCGTTGTTAAATTATTTATTCTTATTCAAATAGTAATGCTTATGTAATTTAAATCTAGAAACAAGCTAGGATTTTAAACTCCATCTAAAGTAATGATCTTCAACCTATTGTAGCTCTGTACAGCTTTCTAGAGAACAACATTTTATAAAAGACCGTTCTTCTTGTTTTCCAAAATGAAACCGTTATTTTAATCAAGCATAAGATAATTTTGTGGGGGAGTTTATTATTTATATTTGCTTATAGTATCGCTTCCACTATGTTCCTCTCCAGCGTTAAGTTTTGGTGAAAATCATTAAAGAAAGCAAAGACTCATAGACCGAAAATATATCGGACCTTGATGCAACATCGAAATTCGTGATAACAAACTCACTGATAACTCAACGAGGACTTTCATATATATTTTGGAAGTATAAGTACTCTAGTTGTTATAATATTTTTATTTCTGAGAAAAGCTACGATTACAGTAAAGATTCACCACCGATAACACTCTCTGGACATTTGCCGCCGGTTTGTGAGCTCACAACATTTGCAAGGGGGCGCTGGTGTCCGAATTAAAAATTACAAGTGTAAACAAGGTGGCGAGCTGGCAAAATCGTAAGCACCCTGGGAAATATGCTTAGCAACATTTTGTCCATGTTACCTTCCGATTTCAAATCCTGCCGACGTCAATTTCAATTTCATCTTTTCGGGGTCGATAAAATAAGTACCAGTTGAACACCGGAGTTGATGTAATCGGGACCTCCTCCCCTGAAATAACTGGTCCTGTACCAAAATTTGAAAGCAAAAATTACATATTTACACCTACGAGGAGACTTTTCTATATATTAATATAGGTTTCAAATTTTGGCATAAGGCCAGCAATTACGGGGGAGGGGGCTAAGTCAATTACATCGATCCCAGTACTCCATTCGTACTCATTTTATCGACCCCGAAGGCATGAAAGGCAAAATCGACCCAGCGGAATGTGAACCCAGAACATAAAAATGAACGAAATGCCGATAAGCATTTTGCCCGATATGCTTAACGATTATGCCATCTCGTTGCCTATATATATATATATACATATATATATATATATATATATATATATATATATATATATATATATATATACGCCCACACACACATGCACACACACACAAACACACGTATATATACTTGAAAACAGGTAGGAAAACTGTTGATGGCTCATTTATTCAAACAAGATTAATGTTTACTTCACAACATCAAATTTTTAACTAGAAATATATTTATGTATGAGTCAGTCTACTAAGGCTTTGAGTGGAGCATTTTATTAAAAATTGCTGCTATTTCCCAATGTTCAAACCCGTGGATATATTACTATTATCAATTATGAATTAAAAATGTGATAATTAATACTGACATTTACAAATCTCCTATACGCATGCAAGCACTTATACTTATATAACTGTGGGTGGAGGCTACCTTGAAAGTCAGTTGAGTGGCTTCAGTAGACGATACTGTCGTTTGACTATGACAAATCAACTCACAAGCAATATTAAACTACAATAATATATTAGAGAACGAAAGAAATAAAAGAGATAGATAGATAAATAGACAGACAGACAGACAGACAGACAGACAGACAGACGGATATACAGACTGATGGATAGATATTGATATGAAAGAGAAACTGGAAAAAAACCTGACAGGAAAAATATCGTTCAATACATTCAATAAAAGACAAAATTAACGAAAAGTGGAAGGAAAAAATAGCACGCTGGTAGGCAAAGTAAGGAATTTTTTTTTAAATTGGCAAAAAAGAGCGAAAACTCAAAAGGAAAAGAAACCAAAATAAAGTTAAGAGGGAACAACATATTTCGTAATTGGTATCTTTAAATTATCTTTTTCCCCTCGTTTCCCTCTTTTCTATCGTTATCTCTTTCAATGTTAACGGTCACTTTTCAACGATAAAAGCTAGCTACTTTGTCAATATAATTACTTCAAACATAATTTGAAATTACATGCATAATTATTTTCGTTTTTATACTATTATAAGTTGTTGCTGCTGTTGTTGTTCTTGTTCTTGTTCTTCTTCTTCTTCTTCTTCTTCTTATTATTATTATTATTATTATTATTATTATCATTATTATTATTATTATTATTATTATTATTATCATTATTATTATTATTATTATTATTATTAAGGCGGCGAGCTGACAGAATCGTTAGTATACCGGACGAAATGCTTAGCGGTATTTCGTCTGCCGCAACGTTCTGTGTCAAATTCCACTTTGGTTGACTTAGCCTTTCATTCTTTCGGCGTCGATAATTTAAGTACCAGTGGAGTACTGGGGTCGATGTGATTGACTAGTTCTCTCTCTCAAATCTGAGGCCTTGTGCTTCCAGTAGTAAGGATTATTATTATTATTATTATTATTGTTGTTGTTGTTGTTGTTGTTGTCTTTGCACAGCTTCTAAAGCTTGAGATGTACTACAGTGTCAGCTGTTCACTACCAGTAAACTAAGGTAACACCTCTAATTTTTCAAGCACCTTCCGGAGTATTCGAGCGGTTCCAAACAGTTCTGTTTTCTGCAAGTTCTCCACTCTTATTGCAGCCTCTATTTGTTCCGCATACTTTTTTTTTGCTAATTGTTCCCAGGGCTCCGACAATTATTGGTACTACTGCTACCTTTTTCATCGACTACAACTGCTTAACTTCCCAAGCTAACCTGTCATATATCTCAACTTCTCTTTATTCCTTATCGCATAACTTGATGTTAGCGGGGCATGCTATAACTATGATCCAGCATAGTTTGTTTTCTTTCTCAATTAAGACTATGTCTGGCTTCCTATTCTCTATCTCATGCTCGCACTGAATCATAAAATCACATAGGATCTTTGCATTTCTATTTTCGACGATGCCTTCAGGTTTGTGGTCGTACCAATTTTGTGCTCTGCCAATTCCATACTTGCTGCAAAGTGTCCAATGGACAAGCCTGACTATATTGTCGTGGTGTCTCTTATATTCCTTCTGGGCTAGTGGCGTACATTGGCTGGTAATATGCCATACGGTTTCACTATTTTGTCTACAGATTCAGCACTTTCTGCTGTGTTTTCTACTCTGTATTTCATGTAGGTTGTTCTTAGTGTTTGCTCTTGGGCAGCACAGACTAGAGCCTTCGTTTCCGGTTTTAAATCACTTTTAGTCATCCACAGTCATCTTTTTTCTCTGTCTGTCTTATCTTCAACATATCTATGAAATTGACCATGCATTCTTTTCTTTACCCACCTATTTTCAGTTTCATTCGTTTTCAATTTCTTGTATAGTGCCTTATCTTTGCAATCTTTCATCCTACACAAGCCTGACCTTTCTACTTCTAATAACAGCGGTTCTGTGGAATTTTTTACATACCATGCTATGTTGTTTTCTTCTGCTCTAATGCTGTGTTCGCATCCAATAAGTCCTCTTCCCCCTCTTTTTCTTAGTACATACAGTCTGTCTGTGTCACTTTTGGGGTGGAGTGACCCATATCTAGTCATCAACTTCCTTGTCTTTCTGTCTAAGCTGTTTAGTTCGTCTACTGTCCATGCGATTACCCCTGCTCCATATCTAAGGAGTGAAACCGCCCAGGTATTGATAGCTTCGATCTTACTCCTTCCATTTAATTTCGACTTAAGGATCAGTCTCTGTCTGCGCAAGTACTCAACTTTAAATTTGTTTGTCTTTACTTTCTCTATCAATTTATCCATTTCCAAAATCCCCAAGTATTTATTTATAGCCCGTCTCTTCTATCTGCTTCATAATTCACCCGACTTGTTGCTTTTTGTATATGTCATCGGTTCTATCACACCTTTAAATTCTGCCATAGGTCCAAATGCAAACAAAATCAACATGCATAACACATCCATCCATAGTTCTATATTTAAGAGATGAAGAATTATGTACATTATTTACATTATTTCCGTTATTTACATTTGACAGATATTTGTCCTCATCTTCTTTGTTGTTAACACAACATTTCGGCTGATATACCCTCCAGCCTTCATCAGGTGACTTGGGGAAATTTCGAACCTTGGTTCTCATTCCTAAGGTATTTTTCGATGTTATTATTATCATTATTATTATTATTATTATTATTATTATCATTATCCAGGTCACTGCCTGGAATCGAACTCGGAATCTTGTGGTTAGTAGCCCGCGCTCTTAACCACTACACCATATGCCCGTGGGCTACTAACCCCAAGATTCGGAGTCCGATTGAAGGTAGTGACCTGAAGAAGTAGAAGAAGAAGAAGGAGAAGGAGAAGAAGAAGAAGAAGAAGATAAAGAAGAAGAAGAAGAAGAAGAAGAAGAAGAAGAAGAAGAACAACAACAACAACAACAACAACAACAACAACAACAGCAACAACAACAACAACAACAACAACAACAACAATAAACTCTGGTAATGGCAATAAAACAAGTGAAAATACAGTGGTTGTAAAATGAATGCTTTTTTTTGACCTTGACAACGCGAATTTTCTATCAGTTGTATGCTTTATTACATTAATGATAAGATGTACAGTTAACTTTTTTTTAAAGAAAATCCTGCTGCATTGTCCAATAAAATAACGTCAAATTAGTTTTGAAAGTTCACTGGCGTCTTGTAGACAGAGGCAAACTCATTTTTATTTATTTTTTGTAACATTGGGCTTAATGCCAGTGCTTTGGAATAGCCTTGCTATTAATGCCATTCCACTGAGGACCAACATTCGAACTCAGAGAAACAAAATAACTGGAGAAAATTTTGCAAGGCACATCTCATACACTCTGATATCTCCGCCAGTCCACCGTCATGAACTGGAATTTTATGAATAGAAACGTTGGTATTTGAACTCAAAGCGCAGGGAGCTGAAGCAAATAACGATGCTCAAAAGCCTAAGTTAATTTGTCGCCTTAAAGTCTTCATTGCATGTAGCTATTCTGGTAAATTCTAAAAGCAATTCCAGTGTGTTTGCCAGGTGCACAATGTAAAAAGCATCGAGGCATACTAAGGTTTTAGAAAAATTACTTCGAATCAACAAAAGAGGCAGGTTCTAATAGTTCGGAAATGTTACTCTGTCTCTCTCTGTGTCTCTCTGTCTGTCTGCCTCTCTCTCTCTCTCTCTCTCTCTCTCTCTCTCTCTCTCTCTCTCTCTCTCTCTCTCTCTCTCCATGTCTCTCTCTATGTCTCTCTTTCTCCCTTTCTCTCTTTCGCCATTCCTCCCTCTCCCTTTCCCCCCTCTCTCTCTCAATGTCTCTCTTTTCTCTTTATTTCACTTCTTAAATGAACAAGAATCCTACAACTTTAATAGGAAATGGTAACAACCAATCTTTCTTGAAAGACAACGCTAGAATTGTAAAGAAAGCTGTTTGAATTAAGGATTCAAATCAAGTAACAATCTTGATTTGACGAGTATTTACGGACGCGCTTAAGATAAATAAATAACAACGGCAACCATATTGAATTCTTGAGCTTTTTAATTAAATGAAAGATAAGTTTATTGAAACTGAGTCAATTCATTCTAACTATCCATGGTTTATACGTAATAGGATTATCCTGCCTTCTTGTCATTATGCCTCTGATAACGTAGCTAGATAAAACATTCAGTCGCTATTACTTTCGTATAAAATCAGAACTTATATTGGACATGGAAATTATTCTTATTAATAAAATCATAACTTTATTGGTTTAAAGTGCAAAAGATTGCCATAAATATTCATAAGCACTTGAGTAGAGAAAGACGAGATGCTACACTCAGACAAAATATCTAATGGTATTCGATCATTTTTCTGCTTATCCCCATCAATGGTAGCAAAGATTTATTTGTAGTATCGCGAAGCTGTAGCCAAATTCCAACCATTTGGGATTTGTACGAGATTACATTTTCTCGAATAATTTTTCTTCTTATTTATTTTTTCCTTTGCCAAACTTGTTTGATATATTGTCAAAGGAAGACATAAAGATTACTTTTCAGGCGAAATATATGAATAAGTTCAAATGATATGCGTTTGTCTGTATATAAATATAAATATAAATGTATGTATATGTCTATATGTATGCGTGTATGCATGTGTACATATATATCTATGGATGTGTCTATATATATATATAGGCAGGTATATATATATATTAGTGTATGCATGCGTGTTCGTATGCATACATACATACAATATATATATATATATATATATATATATATATATATATATATATATATATATATATATATATATATATAACAATACGCACGCATGCACAAACTTATGAATATGTGTGCGTGTATTATGTATGTATGTGTGTTTGTGTGTGTATGCGTGTTATTCTAACATACGCAGAAGTACTCACATATACAATCGTTGTCTTAATATTTGTTTTTCGTGGTGACATAGTCTATAAAAGTCTGTTAGAATATTTCTCTGTATGTCCAGTTTGCATTGTAACATGTGACTTAATTACCTAATATTCATTGATTTCATTCTAAGTTATTTTCGTGATATCTGCATGCCTTCAATTGTCTGTTACCATCTCCCAACCATTTACTACTCATCGTGAGATGTTCTTTTGTAATAACCATATCACTACAGTTGTCCTTCACCTAAGAATCTTAATAGTCGCTATCCAAACATACTTATACTCAGTCACTCTAATCTGCATTGTCGACATTGTCTAAGGATTCAAGAGCAGTTGATGGTAGAACTGGTTAAATGCTGAAAGCAATAACTGCTACTATTTATTTAAGAGAGGAAGCTGACAGATTCATTAGCACGGAGGGCAAAACTCTTTGCAGCATTTCACCCGTCTTTACGTTCCAAGTTCAAATGCCACCAAGGGAAACAAGGTCATCGTTTGGCGTCGATAAAATAAGAACTATTACTCAACTGGGGTCGATGAAATCTACTAGGCCCCTCCACCATAATTTCAGGCCTTGTGCCTATAATTGAAAGAATATTGTCGAAGGATTTCAATTATCTGATTATATAGGGAGTTACCCCACTACATTTTAAACATCAGGCATGGTTGTGTGGTAAGAAGTTTGCTTTCCAGCCACGTGGTTCCAGGTTCAGTCCCGCTGCGTGCACCTTGGGCAAGTGTCTTCTAGTATAGCATCGGGCTGGCCAAAGCCTTGTAAGTGGATTTGGTTGACGGAAACTGAAAGAAGCCTGTCGTGTGTGTGTGTGTGTGCGTGTGTATGTGTGCCTTTGCATCATCGGAAAGGTGAGTGGTGGTGGTGGGAGAAGGAGGAGGAGCTTTAGGTGTTTTCGCTCAATAAACATTCACAATTTCCGGTCTGGGGATCGAAACCGCGATCCTATAACCGCGAGTCCGATGCCCTAACCATTGCGCCATTGCGCCTCCACTTCCAGTTAAGCACATTGAAACTATAAATAACAACTGAGACTGCTAAAGAATTTATGGTTAACACCTTATTATATGCATTCAGCTCAGACAACTTCAGGACTGCTCGAACTCTTCTATAACATTCCTTCCTAACCTTCTCTTTCTTGCTTGCATGCTGGATACCAGAGAACTTAATTTATTCCTAGGTATTTATAGGTTTGTTCCTGCTCAAGTTCCTTTATTACTGTTTCGACATCTAATTCGATTGAACTTGACTTTACCAGTTTCCCTTTCTTAAAGATGGCTTTGGCATACTTTTCAAGGCCAAACTCCATGCCGATATCATCACTGAATCCTTTCACAGCATGTAGTGGCTGCTATTTCTTGCAGGTCTATGCTTCCTTTTGCTATGTCTGAATATAATGTTGAGAATGTATGTGGCAGAGTTGTCGAGAAGTGACTACGTGCCTCAAAGCAATAAGTTTCGTCGTTACGCATTCTGAATAAGAATCCTACAGAAAGTCTGCTCTGGTATTGATCCCTCAATAAAAAATGGGGAGATTAAAAGTAGTTCTAATATTCTAAGGATTATGCACTCGGTTAATATCCTATCAAAGTTGTAACGTTGAGCCAATGTGCGAAATTAATATGCTGTCATTAGCCTATAATTTAAAAGAATGAATGACATCTATCGACCAAACAACAACAACAACAAAATTGATTATTTTGACACCTATAATATAGAGAATTTATTTGCGATATGGAGGTAAATTTTATTTGTTGTTAGGCACAGTAGCATTATTTTTTTAGCTTCCGCTATTTATTTCATATCACTCGCGATGTTTCCTCTAAGCTGTGCATTTATGCACACGCTTGCGTCTTGCAATTAGCTAAGTGGAAAAGCTGGACACACACAAAATTTTCATGATGAAACTGAATTTCATGCAAGAGGTTGCTTGCATGGATGCCTACATATTTAGCAAAGAAAGACAAAATTTGCACACAAGTAAAATTTTCACAGACATCCACAGAGAAAATTATAGGGTAGATTTATCCCTTGTATGTCGCATAGCTAACTCTTGAATGCAATGTGCTTTTATTTTCCATGCGTTCTAATCTACTGTTTATCTTGAATTAAACTCTCCGGCATTGGAAAATCAGTACCACTTGCTAGAATTCGATTGATTTAGACAATAAAATAGATGCATAATGTAATACTTGCGATAATCTTAATTAAATGTCATTTAATTATTATTTTATCACTACACACATACACACACATATATACATATTTCCTTATGTGTTATGTATAAAATATAGCTACAAATCAGTTATTAACGTTCTTATAAAATGATTGATCATAATAAATTTTGGTAGAACCTTTTTAATTAAGAATATAATTAAAATATCGTAAACATCTTTCACTCTTTATGACAAGTAACCTTGATGTAAAAATGACATTTCTGAAAGGCTGACAGTATTCTATTATCAGAGGAATATGCTGGAAGTAATAAACCAAAATCAAATCTTTAAGAAAATATGATAATTCATTGTATTATAAAGGTGGAGGCTATAATTTTAAATCGAATGAATTATTAATTGCTTTATTCAACAAAAAATGAAAAGAAATTATAATAGATTAATAATTCAAAAAGACAATTAGCAGTATAAAAGATTCTTTTATTAAATAACGGAGGCCAGTGAAATATTTAATAAAATCAAAACAGCAATATTCACCATTATGTAAGAAAAAAAGCTATCAAATCCAATCAAAATTCTCCAACAATATTCAATAAACTTGCAAAAAGATTTTCAGGGAAAATCACCGAATAACTTATAGCAATTATTAAGTAATAATGAAGTTACGCTTGTATGCCCCTTTTTGCAGGTCTTTCCTTAATAGAAAATGTGCCTGTTTCTATTAGCTACTGACATTACAACATAAATAGACAGGAAACGATTAACTAGCTGTCCTTTTTGCGATTTTATTTCTTCTTAGTAATTATTATTTTGCTTTTCATTTGAGTTAGCGGGATAATCAACATTCTTCTAAAGAAAAACTTTTCGACTAAAATAGAATATCTTCTTCTGAACTGGTTAATGGATCTAATCGCTAAAAAACCTAAGTTCCTATAGATGTTTTGTGTGGGAGCCTAATGTGACATATTTTGGGGAATTTTCTTTATATAGATATATCTATTGTATTTTGAGCCAAATCTTTAATAATGTAGGCACTGGCCTCTTCATGCGGATTACGAAACAAAATTATTATTCATAAATAAGTATTCATAAGTTAAATTTAACTTACTAAGCAACAAAATGCTTCTACGTGTTTGTACTGGATTTACAAGAAATTCAAATAAAATCGGCCCAAATTACTCTCCCCACCGACTTAAATAAGTTAAACAAGCTACAAAAGAAATGGATTTATGAGAAATTCAAAAGTCGATCGAAAGGTGCGGGTGTCATCAAACAACAGAAGTCATGAATCAGCTTGAATCGGTTTACAAGTACTCCAGGAAAATTAACGACTCGAAAAAATAACACTGGCGCAGGCCACAGCAACGACAAATGCAGGAAGTACCATTTACGGTATATCTCTCTTTCCAAAGTCACAAGTCCGGCAGAATACATTTACAAACACACCACGCGTGAAATCTGGCACATATAAAATGATAGTTCTGCAATAAAACATTACCGCCATCAAAAATACTTTTATGTAACCAAACAAACTATATTTGTATATATACCGATAATTCAAGAAACATTACATTATATGTAGTTTGTTTCAAAAGATCGGGTATCACTTCATTACAGATATTATTTAAGAGTCCTGTCCAGAGATACACCAAATTGTAAATCCTGGCCAATGAGTTTCCAAATTTTGTATTGTTTATAAACCCAATAGAACATTAGTGAGAGAGGATTTTAAAAGATATTTTAATTAACTGGATATGTTCTTATTGATAACTCAGTTAGTATTTAACTACCTATTATTCGTAAACCAGTCCTCTAATATAGTCTTTCTCAAATTTTTACATTGTTAAAGTATATTCCAATATACAATTTATTGAATATTTTTAATACGTTGTGCATTTTGATTTTTGTTGGGTCTTTTTTTTTTCGAATAGTTTTTGAATAAGTTCATTTTCCCAACTGTGCGTAATGAGAAAATGTCCTTATTATAATTTGAAACTGATAGAAAATGACATCCACATTTATAGAAAGTTTGATATGAATAGGTGAAGAAAATTTGCATTACAAAGGGGAGCTCAAATAGAATTGATAATCAAATTATATAGTTGAGACATTCCTACATAAAGCAAAAAATTAAAAACGAATATTCGAATCAGTATTTATGAATATTTATTGCATTATTTCTTTCACAATTGCGTTGGTATTTGAAAATAGATCTAGTTGGAAGAAAATATTAACTTAAAGATTTATTTATAGATTTGCAATGAACCTTTTTATCTATATTATTAAAGTATAATGGATATTATGATGTTGGATTATCAAAACTGAAAGACAAATAACTTAAGTATTAAGAATAAAGGTGACACTTAGCGGAGAAATTCCATGCTCAATTCTTAACAATCTTAGAATAATTTGACTTCTATTACATTTGAAAAAGTTGTGTATATTTTAAATTCCAAAATACACCAATAGGCCAAGTCATGAAACATCTTTAGAATCAGGTTTTGATTTTAACGCTATCTTGATTCCTTATCCTGAAATCATATATGCTTTTATATAATCACAATTACATATAATTTTATCACATGTACGAATTCTATAGATAGCTTTGTGCGCTTCTCACATCTTATCACTCATCTATATCGCAGACGTGGCACTAATCTCTCAAACAAATGGAAACAAGAAAGATGTGGTGAAAAGAAAGATGTGGTGAAAAGAAAGATGTGGTGAAAAGAAAGATGTGGTGAAAAGAAAGATGTAGTGAAAAGAAAGACATGAATATTCGAGTGCGTGCCCAGCTTTTCCAATTATATGTTGAATTTACTTCAATGATATACCTTATATCCAACTAACCTGAAATTCAAAGTTTCAGCGAGGAAAAATAAGCAAATTTTATTTTGATGAACAATCTAGACTTTAGTTTTATTTATTTTCCGTAGTTTCTGAAATTACGGAGCAGACATTCATGTAATCAATCAGGCAATGGGACCTAATATGAAATAAACACTAGGGCCAATGTTTTGAGTGATATCAGTATATTTGTTGAAAGGATTAATTATAACGAGAACCATTGAGCACCACAAATAGAGATATTGAAGAAGACCTATCACAAGCTACAAATTCTCTATAGTTGAATAGATAAGATAACAATTCAGTGAATTTCTACAGCTCTAGGGTTTTGGACAAGAAAAATTTACCTGGCTCAATCTGATTCATAAAGTGTGAGATGTCGAGTGAGAGGTATTTCCGTAAATAATAGAAAAGGAAAGATAATTGCTAAAATAAAATAATTCTAAATTATATAAATACAGTTTGAAAATGCCAATGTTCTCAAAAGACATTGCCCTACTCGAGATAATAATTCCACGCGAGGAGAACTAGGAGTAAATCCATTTTTAATTTTATTGAAATACTTTCAATTTTTGATGACACAAACGTTTCAGCTCTGAAATGTACGTGCATAAATGGAAAAACAGTTACTGTGTATGATCTAACAAATCACGTTTTAACTCCGGCAAATCTTCGGTTGTGAAAAATTGGAAGAAAATTATTCATCGGAATCGTAATATGACTGCAAGTTTTTCTATACTCTAAGTTTCAAAATAAAAGTAATTATCAAGTCACACTTCTTCCGATACAAGACGAACAAGCTGCAATCGTATAGAGCGGGGAAAACTCTTCCTTCCCTCTCGCATTTTTTGTTTCGTTTTGTTTTTTTGGTTTTTTTTTTCATCACCAAGCTGACCGAGACTATATAGTAACTCTATCAGTAAAGAGATTATGTGCTTCCAGTCAGCAAGTCCGATGAGCCGTTACTATTGAAATGTGAGAGTATAGGAGTATGTTACGAATTTCTTACAAAGTCCATCGGACTAATGATTGGATATCAAAACAATTAAGTGAAAGACAACTCCTGAATATTGTAAAATATAAAAACTCATTCATTTTGGCTATATTCGAAGAAGCAGAAGTTTGAGAAGTTTGGGAAACGTTATCATGGAAGGTAGAGTAGAAGGCATTAAATCAAGAAGCAGGCAAAGAATGCAATAGATTGACAATATCAGGAGCTGTTTGGACATGTATGTATGTATGCACGCATGTATGTATGTATGCATGAATGCATGCAGGAATCACACAATGCAGAAAACATCATTCCCTTTGAAAATATTCATGCAGCCTTTACACTGTGTGTAGCTCAAAGACCTCCAAGATCTTAATTCGACTTTATGTATTGGCTGCCTTATGCTTTATTCGCCAGGCCATTTTAAGCTCGAATTTTATTCTAAAATATATGTATTTTAGAAAATATATATTGTTTGTCATTGCACTAAAGTTCACGAAGCTGCGTCTGCATAGCAGGAAATAGAAAAATATTGCAGATATGGTAGTATATAACAGCTGAATCAAACACACTATTATTACACTTTTAACTTGTTCAAACCAATTCCAAATTATCAAGTGAATATTGGTAACGATTCTGCAGCTATTTTAAAGAATGTTTGCTCTTTTTTAACATGATCTAATTTCTTTTTATAAGTGTGCAACATATAATAGATACCTGTTATCAACTGCTTATTTCTTTACCCTTTTAGATTTATCACAGAACACTGAAAAAAAATACATTATTTTTCAGACTGAAAATGTTGGAGATACAAAGAAAAAGATTGTAAACGTTAAAAATTACTTGAACGAAAGCAAGGTATAAACAACTTTTCTACGAGAAGTCTTTCTTTCCGGAGTGAAAATAAAAAGTAATAATAAATATTGAAGAAAGTTCCTTTCAAATTGTTTCCATACCAGTTTATTGCAACGGAACAGAATACAGGTTTTATTCAAATACCAAAGATGCCTTAAAGTATGTCTTGTCGGACTGAGAATCAAATGTAAAATTATTGATAAAAATTATATTGGTAATCTTTGTAATGTGTTTTCTTCTTTCAGTTTTTTTTTTCAGATAACTTTGGTGAAAGAAATATTTTTTAACTAATAAAAGAGGATAAATTTATGAGAGAGTGCAATGATCTGCTTATTTTCAATGTACAGTAAGCAATTATTCAAAACTTATTTTTTAATAAATGTATATGATATTTTTTTTTTTTTAATATTTAATAGCTGGTAAAATGGATTTTTAGTTTCAGATTTTATTCTTATGTATTTGAAAGATTACATGCGTTTGCTATATGATAAGTTTTTCTTTTATTAAATAGCTCAATTATACCATAGAAAGAACATACTATCTTCTAAAATGATTTTCAATACCAACACTACTGAAGCATCAGCGGTTAAAAAGAGTTTCCGTACAATTTGTGGCCTCTGTATAGTTTCACTTACTGCGTGAACCCAATACTTCAATTATCCTGCAACATGTTATTTTGTAGTATGATAAGAATACCACCCCGTAATATCATATATATGTAGTTTAGAAATATTTTTATAATGACGTATATGCGTGCAGAATCGTTAGATCGTCTTTGCATTCAGAGTTCAAAATCCACCGAGGTCATCTCAACCATTTATCCCTTCCGGTACAATCAAATAAAGTATCAGTCAAGTACTGGGTTCAATGATATATCATTTTTATAGTCACATTTATATAATCCAAAATATTATTTCTTATATGGTTCGCCTACTTGATTTCTCATTGAATGCTGAGACAAACATGCGTAGGAAGTTCCTAGTATCGAATGATAAGCATTTCCCTGATAACCGCAGTTATAAGAATTTTTTTTAATAGACGTTCCACATAAATTTCTTACAGCTACTGCACCCACTTCAAAATACAGTATTACACGTAAGTTACACCCAGCACCCACTTCAATATGTAATTTTAGAAACCTAGATACTTGCCTGATCGATAAGGCATGCATGGTTAGCTTATACAAGGCAACGTCACCTCAGTTTTACCAAATAATGAAACTGAAATGAAAAGATATTGGATTATGTGCAAGTGACTTTAAAATAAGACGTACTAAACACCAATCTTCACTTCGGCACGTAAACAGGAAGAAAAGCAATAAGCTAGTATGTCACATCTGGGACCTAAATGCCAAAAACACCCCACACACCATCAAGTGAGGCAACTATAAACGATACACGCTATATAATAATGGATCAAGCAGGTTCCCGCTTTGTATAGCTGAAAAAACTTATATTATTTTTTAAATCAAAGAACTCCAGCGGATACCTAGAGCAAGTGGCTTCTATTATAACCTCAGGCCGACCAATGCCGTCCTAGCACAGATTTGGTACACAGTAGCTGAAAGAAGTTCATCGAATATGTGCGTGTGTCTGTGTGTGTGTGCGCGAGCGTGTGTGTGACATTGTGTTAGTCCCCAAACACCGCTTGACAACCGGTGTTGGTGTGTTGCCGTTCAGCAAAAGAGACTGATAGAATAAGTATCAGGTTATAAAAAAAATAAATACTGCGGGTTGATTCGTTCGACTAAAATCTAAGGCGGGCCACAATGACCACAGTCTAATGACTGAAACCAGTAAAAGCTAAAGATAAAAGATGTGGACAAGTTTCAACTATCGAACTGGAGACACCATCCCAATCCAGATTAGGCTCATTTTTGTAACCCTTACTTTCAAGATTTTCTCGTTTCTCTCTTCGTTTCTTCCAGCTTTCCCCGCGTTCTACCTCTTTCTATATCGCTTTCTCCTAAAAAACAGCCATGTTTATTTTGAGCCTGAAAGGTTGCAGGATACCACACAGCGTTCTATATATGACTGGTAGTGAATAATAACTGTTTAACTGAATTGATTCACAGTTCAACGAACAATAATCTGCAAAATGTATTTGTAGAATTTCACAATGGCATCACGGTTACATACGAAATAATCTTGGCCTTCTTGAGATCTCCTGTCTCAAGAAGAAAATTATTTAAAAATATAACATTCTTTCACTTATAATTTCCACAGACTAATTCTACCATATATACATATCATGTACAAATAGAGTTATACAAATTTTAATTGGCTCAAGGACTTTGCAATAACCGTATATATGTATATATATATATATATATATATATATATATATGATTTAATAAACTTTTGCTTGTCACTTTATTTGCATCCCATCCATACACACACATGCATACATACACCCACATACTCATACACACAGGTACACACACACACACACACACACACACACACACACACACACATATATATATATATATATATATATATATATATATATGAGTTCAGCTGTCTTTAGTAACTGACTATGAGTAATGTGCAACCCTTTAATTAACACAATATCTTATGCAGAAGAATATCTGGTGCCAATCTGGTTACTTTCTTAGACATTCATTACTTCACATGTAAATGAACTTAGATCAAATTCCCTTGACTTACATTGACTTACAACTGTTCTCTGGAAGTAGATTGGCCAACTTCCAAGCATCAGTTGCCAGTTTTCAAATGTATTCATAGCATAGCCAATTTTCATTCTGCCTCGAATGATAGGAAAATTCAAGGCTGGAAATATTTATGTATTGATACCTCCTGTAGTATATCTTGATGTTATTCTTAATTATTTAATTGTTTTTAATGGATCACTAACAAAAATACTATTCGTGTTTTCTCTTTTGTGTATGTGTACATGTTTGAGCTTTCAATATTTTTTTAGAAAACATTTAACACATTTAATCTAATTTCATATTGATTCTGTTTTATATGTTCGAAATTGAAGGGATGTCTATTTTTGTTCCAAAAGCATATTTTTATACTAATTAACCGGTTAATGTTATATAATTATTTATTTATTCCCCTCCTGTGGGTGGAATGTTTCATATTCTGGCAATCTTATGGACATCTCCCTCTTCAGCTCCACAACAATAAGCTTATTATTATCTTTGTTATTCGTGTTATCGATGGTGGCGACATTTGTATGTGTTTAGCGTCAAGTCAACTTTGATAGTGCAGGCCTATAATTAAATGAATTTCACATATACATAAGAAGCCATATTTCCTATCTTATGGGCATCTCGCCACTGTATTATTTTTCATATTAGACTATACAAATGATCTGAGGTTGATTTTAATTCTGTTTCTATCAGGTCGGTCGACTGCATAGAGAAATCTTCAGATACGTTGAAGTAATTCTCAAATGACTATTCATTCATTGCCAGATATGCGAAATTTTAAAAAGTGTTCTAACACATTGTGCTGATAATTATATTTTAACAAATTGATTAAAACTTCTATATAGATAATTCAATCCCAGTAGAATTATGAAGCCAGTGGTAGAAAGTAAAATATTGATTTATTTACAAATTCTCAGGCTGTAAGTTTAAATCCAAAGCACCAGTTTCTCTGGAAATCTAAAACGTACATTTTCATACTCATACCAAAATTTACCTGGCATAAGATGTCCCTTTGTGAATGTTACCTGCAGTAAATCGCCAACAGTATACATAATTATCTTAAACCCTCATCATCCTTTAAACGATATGAAACTGGAATTCAAGCGACCCGACTTTTCAAGTCAGAAAACTAACATGTATGAGGAAAGTTCTCTGTTGCAGTTTTCATACTTGCTGTTCTCACCTGACTCAATATCAACTCCAATCGAGCAAACCTTTGATGAACTAGGTTCCCGCTGTGACTGTCCCGTCATTTTATTTCAGACATGATACAAATCTAAATGAATAATAATAATTTTTCTCTTTTCTTTTTAAGATGGCTGGGTACGATTTTAAGGAAATTCAACCACTATTTGAAGCAGTTCAAAAATTACAAAGAGTAACTCCTGTTGACTCAGATTTGTTATAGTTTCAAATGAACGAAATAACATACTTTTCCAAAAGAATTATATCCTTCTTTAAATAATATCCCAGAAAAAAATTATATTTATATTCCATTACATTATTTACCTACTCTCAGTGAATTTGTCTATCACGTTCTCGTCCTGATACGGCAATAACATACTGCAATAACACACGGGGTCTTTTCATTTTGTTTTGTTTTTTTCTGGGAGATGTTTCTTACGCATCCCAGTCCAAAGTACCGGGTAATTTTCCATCTGTATTCTTTTTTATTTTGTTTTGTTGTTTTGTTGTTGTTTTTTGTTGTTTTGTAGACATCAACTTCATAACATTCAAGTTGGGTAAGGTGGCGAACAAGCAGAATCGTTGGCTCACCCAACAAGATGTTTAGCGGCATTTCGCCTGCTTTTCTGTTCTGATTTCAAATTCCACCGTGGTCGATTTTGCATTTCATCTTTTCGGTGTCGATGAAATAAGTACCAGTTGAGCATTGGCCTCGATGTAATTGAGTTACACACTCACCCAAAAATCGCTGACCTTGTGCCAAAATTTGAAACCAATTGGGTATCACTAAAACCAACTTCAGTAACCTGTAAAATCCTTAAAAGGGGATGTGTACTGCACATCTTTCTTCTGCTGGCTTAAAACAATAAGAAACATTTCAATCGCACTTGATTCATTTATTGCAAATTGTCAGATCGTTAGAGTGTCAGATAGAATTATTTACAGTATTTGTTCCAATCCACAACATTCTGAATTCAAACCCTGCTGTAACAACTTTTGCTATTATCACTTACAGGTCGATAAATAAAGTACCAGCCCTGTAAATGGCTCTGTTTCTTCTCTCTTTCTCTGTCACTCCCACACACCTTCACATCGTAACTTCACCAATCCATTCAATATCCCTTTGTAGACACAACAAGGATGAAAGAACGGAGAAAATTCGAATAAACTGCGTATTAAGAAAAAAATGCATAACGCATATTTGTGTGCCACGAGGGAATGAAATGGTTAATGTTCTTATAGTTCCGTTACTAGAAGGAACTGTGTGTTGATTGTTTTGAGTAAATTTCTTCGTTAACCTGCATAGGAACGGTTTTATTACTTTTATTTTGTTTCAGTTAATGTATGTTGTTTTATTTTAAATAGTACTCACTTAGTAGCATTGTATTCGTAACCTATTTTCAGATTGCAAACTACTGAATGTAATTCACAATTCAGCTATCTAAGAGTTAGATGTTTGTTTTTATCCGAAAATATTCGAAAATATCTAATATGTTATGTGAAATAAAAAGCTATTTAGTGGTAGGATACCCTCCCTAAAACATACAGTTGAAGTGTTCTATTCTTTAGGGAAGGGTTACGTAATTAGAAAGCTTTAATGAAAGAAGTAAAGGCGATTTACTCTGACCAAAACACAAGAACGATGTTAGCATGGTGAATCAGAAAAATGCTGCATTTAGATGAACAAGAAAGCTTAAACGTGTCGTTCAGTCTAAAAAAAAAGTAGAGGCTAAATCGCCATGCTGTAACTCTCAAACATCTTAAATGTAGCAAGATAAAATTGATACTGTAATCCTGGTTTTATAAAATCTTTGATCTTGGATCTGCTCCAGCAGAAGTATTTGGGGTTAAATGGCAATACCTACAACAAAGTGTCGTTTATTAGACAAGGACAAAATGCTTCATCTTCTATTAGTATTATATTTTTTCCGCAACAAATTAATACAGATTACATTATGTACTCAACTCAGCTAAATAAGTGACGTAGGAAGTTAATGTTCACCACTACAACCAACAGAACATTGAATGAGTGGCAAAAATTTTGTAAAATTTCCCATAACCCAAAAATCAAACTACAATGAATTTTGTATCTCATCTAAGAAGACAGTAAACTCTCAACAGGCAAATACTTCGACAACAGAGATGTGCCCAGTAATGGTGCAGGTGGTGATGATTGATGCGAGTGACTGCGGTCTAGATTGATAAAAAGAAGCAAATTGATATTTGATCAACATTTCTCGAATTTGATATTCAGGTATAATAATCAGAATTCTAGGCAGCTGAATGATTTGAATTAGTAGGAGGCAATTCATTGCAAAGTAAACGATTGAAGGCATACTTTTGAGCTATTCGGGAAAGTAATGCTTAAATGCTTTTCTTGTTTTTTGGAGTTTTTTTGCCTTCATTATGCGAATAGTGCTATGTTATGCGAATTATGGGAATCGCGTTTATAGTTCTGGGGTAGAATTCTTCAATGGGTAAAAAATGTGACTTATAGCCTCGTATTTTATCCAAGAGCAGTATTTTTGATTCAAAACATTTAAATATGTTTCACCTCATGTCACAGAAGCATATTTTGCTATTACTATGTTTAATGGCTATTTTTCTCACATTTTGATATTTTTATTCCGACATACAATATTATTATTTCACACGCACAGGCGAAATTTCTTATATGTGTTTGCTTTTTATTGTAGAATTGTTGTTGTTACTTGAAATTTCCATTTTTCTTTTAATCTGTCATTTCATAAACAAAGCAACTGGAGGATAGAATGAACCATTAAACTCGTTTCTTTACAAGTTAAAAACACAGTTATTGAAGTGTTTTTGTCCTAAAGCAATGAAGAATCAAAGAGCTGCTCCAAATATATTTACCAATAACGTGTATATGGAATAAATATAGAAATTTAAAGCCATAACATGTCACAAACTCTTTAAAAAAACAATGTCGCCAGCTTCAATTGACTTGTCATCAAGTTACTTTCAAATATCAAAAGTCTAAAGAAAAGCTATTAAGTGAGAATACTCCAGACTGCAGCTTGTACATAGAAAAGGACATTTTCTTAATGTCTATTCACTCATTGATTGAAGCTGAATTCTCAGATCAATAGGCTTTTACAGTCCAATACTTATTTCAAACACTTAATAATCTTGATGCGGGGGGAACAGTTTCTGCTGATGTTGGGGTTACTGAAGTCTATTATTGCAACTATATCATTACTATTTATGTTAATGATACTCCTCTCGCTGATGCTTGAAGATTTATACCACATATTTTGATGTCTTAATCTAATAGACAAGTGAACACAGTTCGTAGGTTCAAAACTTACCAAGGTTCATAAATATGTTTTCCAAACTAAAAAAGAAAAATGCTCTGCTAAATTTGACGGTAGACTAGTTAAAACTAGGACAAGCACACAGCAGTGAAAGCATTTCTCTCCAACAAATAAATCGTCCCACTCATATAAACTTGGAAAGAGACATGACACACAGACACACACGTATGTTTATACATAGAGGAGTGATATATATATATCATTATATATATATATGTATATATATATATATATATATATATATATATATATATATATATATATATATATATATATATATATATATATATATATATATGTATGTATGTATGTATGTATGTATATGTATATATATATTCTCACACACACACATAAACGTATATATATATATATATATATACTAGCTGACGTACCCGGTAATTCCCGGGAAAGCGGGGCTTATCCCTTTGTTCCGTTCTCATAATTGTTTCGCTAATCCAATAACAACAATACAAAATATGTAGCCCTTAAAACCGTTTTTGTGCATTTACAGAGAATACAGAACTGTCTTACACAGGATCTTGTTTTTAGGCATTCCCAGTAAATTAAGAATACCCATATTGTGAAGTCAGTTATGTAATAACATAAAATTAGTTACCCGATAGTAAGAATTCAAATAAAGTAGCCCCGAAAAGGACTCTAATGCGTTCCCAGAGTATATAGAACGTAGGAGGAAATACTAATAAGGTATGTCTACAAAAATTGTGAAGCATGTTATGTAATAACAGGCTAATCAGATATTAGGTAATAACAATTCAAAGTAAATAAATCTGAACAGGGCTTTTGTGCGTTCCCAGAGAGTTTTACCTTCAGCGGCGCTAGGGTTGGTATATTCGTGAATAGGTCACTACCTGAAATAAGTGGATCGATTGTTTAGGAAAATACTATTTACTTGTTTAAGGGTTGTACTGGATAAGTTGCAAAAATATATCTAACAGTTCATATACTAAGAAATAAGCATACTCAATTTCATTTTAACCAAACAATTTAGGATAAGGAATGGGTTATTTGCCTTGGCTATATATACGGATCCCTTCCAGGGACCCTATTATCAATTTTTCAACAATCTGAGTATGCCATGAGGTTTCTAGACATGAGTTCTACTCACATGTCAAGTTTCATCTAAATCGATGAAACGATGTAGGAGGAGTTAGCTAACAACTCCAGAAACACACCCAGAGACCGAATTTCCCACATATGTAGTAGATATATATATATGTGTGTGTGTATATGTGTACAATATAAGTTTATAAATATATATATAATATATATGTGTATATATATATATATATATATATATATATATATATATACATACATACACACACACACACATACGTAAGTGTATGTGTATGTGTGCTTGTTTCCA
Organism: Octopus bimaculoides; assembly: GCF_046866305.1. Taxonomy (NCBI): domain Eukaryota; kingdom Metazoa; phylum Mollusca; class Cephalopoda; order Octopoda; family Octopodidae; genus Octopus; species Octopus bimaculoides. The sequence goes on along the minus strand of NC_142931.1, from coordinate 61,550,426 downwards.
TGTTTTGACCGTACTACGTTTTCTCTCTGTTCGCCAGCTTTGAAGCTTCAATTGATAATTACATTTCATAGCTCTTGAGCTCTAACCCACTGCTGAGTAGACAGGAACGGTAGTTCAATACACGTACTTCGATTTTACATAAAATTGGAACGAGGAAAGAGAGCATGTTTATGAATACTTGTTTGTATGAATGAACTTACTTATATGTAAATTCGCTTATATGAGACAACATAACTTATGTATAACTACCTATTTAACTTATAAGCGAATTTATGTAATACAATTTAGCTTATACATAAATACATGCGCTTATGATTCGAAATTAGCTTATATACAAATATATGTTTCAAGACAGAAAATAGCTAATACATAAATACAACCTCTTGTAAGAGCAATTTAACAAAAAGTCCATATAGGTGTGTGTATGTTTTTTTTTATTATAATGTCTGTTCATTTGTCTTACATTTTACCTCTTTTCTCTCTCTCTCTCTCTCTCTCTCTCTCTCTCTCTCTCTCTCTCTCTCTCTCTCTCTCTCTTCTTTATTCTCCATGCTGTTCCTTATCGTCGTTTTTTTCTGCACACCAAAGGTTCCTCTGCTACCTCTTACCCATTTTAAAGGCGCACAGCTGAGACTTGTTTAAAACTTTTGAAATGAAAAAAGTTGGAAAGGTATAAAAATTTCTCCAATATGATTTATATTGATTCTTAAAATTAAATTTCTTATGATAAAAAAAGTAAATTTCTATTCGCAAAATATTAGTTTTATTTCAAGGTGTGAATAGAAAAGACACAAACATGTTTTTTTCCCTACTAACTGCTACAAAATATATTTATTCAACACTTTCTTCCATTTTTCATTTGTGAATAAACTTTCGGGGAACCTTAATGAACCAATAAACCTGAGAAAAAATTCAAGGCATTTGACGAGTTATTTTACATAGATTTCTTCCTTGAGAATCCGATTACGCCCTATAATACCTATCGAAAAAATAAATTCTTCCAATACTATAGTATCGAGTAGTTTTCAGCAAGAAATGTGTATGTGTGTGTGCTTGTGTATGTATGTGCGTCTATGTGTGTGATTTGAAAAACCTCAATTTGGTAAAAAAAAGTATTCTAAACTTAGAATTTATATGAATTTTCTAGACATTGTAGAGTTTAATAATGGTTTCTTTTTTAGCTAAAGTTATATAATTCCAACTAACTTATAAGCAGCTTTCTTTCTTATAGTATAGATGTCAATATATATATAGGTTTTTTATCCCTACCTGTGTATATGTGTTTGCGTGTGTTTTGGAATATCTATTGAGGGATGCATTTTCGATTGCGCATACGAGTTACTATGTATGTTTGTATGAAAAATATCTTTTGACATGTATACAAATCTATAATTGTGTTTGTATGCGGAATTTAATCTGTCAGCAATGGTATAGAGTTCTGATTGTACGTGTATATGTTTAGTGAATGACATTTAGTGCAGTATACTTTGATGGAAGTTATATATATATATAATTCAGCATGTGTGTGTAGAGCTCGATCTGCTGAGAAATGCATGCGTTATATATATGTGTGTGTGTGTGAGTGTGTGTGTGTGTGTGTGTGTGTGTGTGTGTCTGTGTGTGTGTGTGTGTGTCTGTGTGTGTGTGTGTGTGTGTGTGTGTGTGTGAATATTTAAAGTACAGAGATGCCTATAATAGGACATCTAACCCGCTAGAAAGAGCAGCAAAAAACTCTTTACCACAAAAATAGGGATAATTTCGAAAGGGAATGAAAAATAAAAACATTTACCAATCTATTTTCCGTACCATGCTGCCCTATGATTTATTAATATATATATATATATATATATATATATATATTCGTACATATCTTCTTGAACGGGGTATATACTCTCAACCCCCTTTAGAGCTGTTTTTCTCTCCCATTCTTTCTCTCATTCATAATGTCTAAATTTCTTCCAGAAACATGTGAACGTAAGCACATTAATTCTCTCTGCCTCACTATGCCACACTCTTTCGTTATTTACAGTTTTCTTCCGTCTTCATCTATACGATTACGCAAAAACATATGCGGCTATACATGTATGTATACAGATATATATATGTGTGTGCATGCGTTTGTAGGCATGTATATACACTAACCTATATATATATATAGAGAGAGAGAGAGAGAGATAGATAGATAGATAGATAGATAGATAGATAGATAGATAGATAGATAGATAGATAGATAGATAGATAGATATATGCACACGTACACACAAGCATATATATGTATATATATTCTATATATATTAAATATATACATACACACTTATGCGTGCATAATATATATGAGAGTGCGTATGTTATATATGTCTATGAGAAAGGGAGAGAGAAATAAAGAGAGAGAGAGAGATAAAGAGAGAGAGACAGAGACACAGAGAGAGAGACAGAGACAGAGACAGAGACGGAGACAGGGAGAGAGAGAGAGCAGGTATGTGTGTGAACGTGCGCATTTGTGTGTGTCTGTTTGTGTGAGCATTCCTTTGTTCAAGCGTTATGATACCTTTTCAGTTTACTTCAGTTATACTATTTATTCTCAGCGTAAAATCTTTGCTTGCATTATTTTACAAAATTAAATTTGTTAACATATATAATTAGTTACAATTAGTTATCCTATAAACAAATATTGAAAGCGGCATATTGTGATATATTTGCCCTGAGTCTGAACGCAGGCAGTATATATATATATATATATATATATATATATATATATATATATACATATATATATAAACATATATATATTTAAATATATATATATATATATATATATATATATATACATATATATATAGATACATTTATACATATATATATTTATATATACATATACATATATATATATACATATATATATATGCATATATATATATATACATATATATACATATACATGCATTCAGACAGAAAATATCAAAATGCCTGCCGTTTTCCATAATTATATATATAGACATGTGTGTGTGTAGTGTAATGTATGCATGTATACATGTATACCTGTGTTTATGATATATGCAGGTATATCTGAATACATATATACCTGTATATAGATATCTGTGTACGCATGTATATACGTTTTAATTTTTCGCTCAAGCATTGCAAGACTAATAACCTGGTGTAGAATTCGATATACGTATGTTTTAGAACAAAGTGATAGATGAGCACAGATCGATGAGAAAAATAGATGACACAGGAAATTCAGTGGCGTGATTTGAACTCAGAGCCGGAGAAAAATAAATCCCCGCAAGGATTTTTTCTGATACTCTGTCACACTGCTAGGTCGTCGCAGTAGAAGGGAAAAAATGTCGAATATCCGTTTAAAATTTTGGCACAAGGCCAGCAACTTCGGGGGAGGATGTAAATCGACTATATCGACCCCCAGTACTCCACTGCTACTTATTTTGTCGACCCCGAAAGGATGAAAGGCAAAGTCGACCTCGGCGGAATTTGAACTCACAACGTAAAGATGGATGAAAAGTCGCTAAACGATTTTGCCAGCTCGCCGCCTTAATACTAATATTACAAATCAGAATGGCCAACGTTATGTTTGATGATTTCAGGCTGAAGCTTGCAGAGAACAATAAAATTTGCATGAATCACTGGACCCATTCTTTTCTCATCTAGATAAATATAAAACGCCATTTCATTAGGTAATAACAAACCATAGCCAAAATTTAATAGAAAATTATTCTATATTAATTTGTTTCGAGTAGTTCTATTAAGTCATGAAATTTGTATTATATGTCACACTATTAGATATGGTTATAGTTTCTAAAAGTCTGACGAGTAATACAAAATTATATTGATATGTCTTTACTAGCATACTATAAATACTCAAAATAAGACAGAAATGTGTGTGGTGTCTGGAGGGCGGCATATGTATATACGCACGTATGTACATTGTGTGTATATACACACCTCTGTGCATATGTATGTATATATATATATATATATATATACATATATATATATATATATATATATATATATATATATATATATATATATATATATATATACGTATGTATATTTTTATGTCTATGTGTGTGTGTTTGTGTATACATGTATACAAATGTACATACGTACATTTAAGTATATCCATATGTGTGTATGTGTGTATGCATATGTATGTGGGTATATATAGATACTAACATATATAGATACATATATATATATATATATATGTACATATACGTACATACACACATATAAACAAGCATATACACATCCATATATATATATATATATATATATATATATATATATATATATATATATACAAATATACACGCATATATACAAGCTTACATACATTTGCACATACATTATATATACATATACTTATAAAAATACATACATACATTCAAAGAAACAGACATTAATTGACATATACAGAACTGAAAGGTAGTAACAACACTGCTTACACTTAATGCTACCAACTAATTTAATTTTAAAAGATAATGAAAGCCAAAATGGCGAAAAAGATGACAACAAATAATTCAAAGAAACTGATTTGATATCAAAACCGAACTAAAAATCGTACATACGTAGACGTGTGCGCGCGCGCGCGATCGTGTGTGTGTATACATGAACATATATGTGTATATATATATATATATATATATAAATATATATATATATATATATATATATATATACATATAAATATATATATATATATATATATATATACATATATATACATATATATGTACATATATACACACACACATACATATATATGTATATGTACACACACACGCGCGCACACACACACACACACACACACACATATATATATATAAATTTATATATATATATGTGTGTATGTGCGTGCGTGCCCCCGCACATAACTATGCTTATGCATATGTTTCTAGAAACATATATGTATGTACCTATACATAGGTGTGTGCATCTGTAGTCCGCGTCTAGAAATATCGCTTTGCATCAAGGCGATACCATCGTTGATAATTAGGAATTAGGCAGAGAAAGTGTGATATACATACATACATGCATATACATTGGTATAGAATGCAGAAAAGGTAATTAGTATTTATAAGCTTTATATTATATTGACGCTTTTCCACAAGCGGACTGGCTGTTATGTAGTTTGGCATGCTTCTCCGGTATTATGAGCTTCCCGAGGAAGTGTGCCAGTCGGATTGTGTAGCAGTCAATCGGTTTACGTAACTGTGACAATCAGCGTATAGAAACGCGCGTATGTTATACAAAGCTTATAAATACCAATTACATTTTCTGTGTTTATCACTAATGTATAATGTGGATAGCACTTTGCTCATAAGCCTACATTGAGATCTAATGGTTATAGTCATACCCCATGGTTTATTAGAGTGAATTGTGAGACCGCTTACTTTTAATAAGCCTGTAACTTTTGGCAACGTGATCTACTTTAAAACACACTTAATTCTATGTGTGATAATATTCTAGAGATAAGTATTTGTGCGTGTGTGAACAAACGAACTTTAGACCGTCTACGATTATGTATGTATGTATGTATGTATGCATGTATGCATGCATGCATGTATGTATGCATGCATGTATGTATGTATGTATGTATGTATGTATGTATGCATGTATGCATGTATGGTTTTCTTTGAGTTTTATTTCAGTTCTTCCTAAGAAGGTTCCCGGTGTTTGTAAATATGTGGTTGGTTGGGATGTCGCCGCATGCATCCAAGTGTGTGCATCTATTCACCTAAAGAATCTCAGAAGGATAATCGTTGGAATGTCTTACAAATCTTCACTTTGCCACTACTAGGTTGGATTAGGAGCATTCGTTTCAGTTTCTCTTGTTCTTTCTTCAAAACAAACAGTAATTCTAGGTTTTGTGTAAATTTGACACATGACGTTATGCATCAATGATGATAAGTTCAAATGAGAATTCATAGTCAGCGTACAAGAGCAGTAGGTTCCGCATTAATTCCTAGCAAATGTTCTCGTTTTTCCTGGATACTACATTCACATCCGCTGGGCAACAGATCTCTACAACAGTGCATAGATTTTGTCCCCAGTCTCGCAATACAATTTTTAAGTCTGTTTTGTTTGCACTGAATTGAGGTTTTATTGGAACGTTCCGCCAATATTCCTTGTTTTTAAAAGGTGTGAATACATGCTGGATCTAACATACTTCTGATATATACACCAGGGCAATCTTTCCTGTGGATAACATCGAAAACAGTCTTTGCAACTATATCGTGCCTCGGGGGCAGGTAGTACCTGGTAGACATTTTGGGGCAGTTGTTAATAATGTGAGTGATATTTCCAGCACTAGTATAGTAGAGCTGACACTTTTTATCACAGCGTAGTTGTTTGGTGGTATCTTTGTCCCTCTTGTTTATCAAGTATTTAGTGGCTATCTCCTCTTCCAGGATAGCAAAGGCATATCTTTTAAGGTGAGCTGTAAAGTATTTATTACAGGTGCAGGAGAGGTTATTCTTCCTGTCAATGTTGTTGTTATCCTCTAGCTTACGAGTTATATCCCCTTGCATTTCCCTTTGTTTGGTATGATACCTGCTTCCCCTCCAAGCTTCTGTTTAGGTAGGTCAGTCCAGCTTCCTTTGGGTCACATATTCTCAGAGTACCTGCACAGTAGTTCTCTTACTCTGAAGATGTTGCTCTCACTTTCAGTGTGCATGGAATATACTCGTCTCTTTCTTTACTGTTCAGCAGGTGTTGTCTGAGTGATAAACACAACATTCAAAGGTTGTTTGAATTGACTTTATGCTTCTACTTTCATCACAGATCCTATCGGTGTCGCTATTAATGTGGAAGTTGCTAGTAGTAGTCAGTACTTTTCTAGTTACGATGCCCAGGTTACTGTCTCTGCTCATTGCAAATGAGGCTGAAATATCAGCGAGGAGTTCGTATATACGAACACGAACACGACATAATGAAGTAGAGACATTTGAAAAGACAACACGAAACCGGTTATTTCTCAAAATACAATGTTTATATACCAAAAAGATTTTATAACATTTTTCTTACATTTTTCTGACATAATTTAAATATATACTTAAACCATGTAACACAAGCCTTCTGTAGTTTTTTCACTCTTATTATCTTTTATACATCCAACCACGTGCTTTCACATACCAACTTTCTCACATATATATATATATATATATATATATATATATATATATATGTATGTATGTATGTATGTATGTATGTATGTATGTATGTATGTATGTAGGGTACGTAATTGTACATATGTAAGCATTGAAACCATTGATGATTACAAATGTATATCTGAGTAATATATATTACTCATGCACGTAATTGTATGCTCTCGTCTACACGACTGCATGTAACCCCAAAATATATTCTCTTTAAGCCTCATTATGTTTCTGTCTGTCTGTGATTGTCTGATTGTTTTTATTCAAGCATACCTAGAAATACACACATACACAGAACACACACACAAACGTACATGCATACATACATACATGCATGCATGCATGCATACACACACACACACACACACACACACACACACACACACACACACACACATATATATATATATATATATATATATATATATATATATATATATATATATATATATATATATATATATATATATATATATATATATACATATATATATATATATGGGATATCACTATACGAGTCCTGATGGTATATTGCTCTTATTATGAATATATTTATATTAGTTTATGAATGCATAAACACGCAAAGATAAGTAGAAATGTCAAGTTTAGCGCTAAGATATTTAGAAAGGAGAATGCACGAATAAATGGATTTATAACAAATTAAAATTCTTGCCAATAGTTCTCGTGTCACAAGTCTCAAAGGTAATCAGAAGGAAATAAGTACCTTTATTATCTTTATTAGACTTCCTTACTATTAAGGATGCATATGAATATCAGCGGAAGCTAGACACCAGATTAGTAGAGTTTATTCGAAATTATATTGCAGTTTGTCTGCTTGTGACAAAAATGGCACTCGACGGGCGCAAAACACGAAAGCTGTCTTGTCAAAATGCTTAGGATTATATGTTGATGTCAGAGACTAAATATCATTCGATGTGCGTGCATAACAAAGGCTCAACGAGAAAGCAAATCTATACTTAGGTTTTTAGTGGTTATAATGGGTGCGAGCCATTCTAATATCACTATACGAGTCCTGATGATATATTGCTCTTACTATGAATATATTTATATATATTATATTAGTTATAAATTCTCACAGATGAGTGTGAGAATTTACGCGGAAGCAATTTTTCCTATTCTTTATCCAAGCAAACACATCACTAACAATTTCTTTCCCAGAGCATAGCTGAAAGAAACGTTTAAATTTTGGTCAAGATGCTCATGACGAGGTTGCTAGTGTAGCCGAAAGCGCAGAGACTCCAATGCAGTCAATTTTTCTCTTGTTTTGGAATGTTAGATAACTTTAGTGATGGTCATTTTAAACGACCACCAATCGGAACGTTCGAATAAGACAAACTTTCAGTGCACCAGTACCTTTTAATACACTAGCCATCATTGTGAAAACCGTTGATGTCGAAGGAGAGATGTCTGGGAGAGCCATGTCGGCCTTCACGGGTAATGTCACTATAATGGTGTTGAATACAACCGATGTCAATATGGTCGGAACTACATAGACAGAATAGAAAATAGTAACAGAAAAACATGCATTAACGAAGACAATTTGATGATTCAGCAGCTTGACAGTCAAATCAGGACTGTCTAGCATTCTGAGTCGTTGAACTGGCGTTTCTGTTCAGATCCTAGAGGATTTTAGCGCCTGAAAATTGGAACAGAGTTACAAGGTAGTTGATAAACACAACAGGAACTGACAGAGTGAAAGCTATTCTTGGAATGTCATGCAAATGTGACGAACACATACATCGACTCCTGTATTATTTTACCACTGTTTCAAGCCTTGAATGGTTTTCATCTTATTTAACTAGTTCATATGTGGAGAGGGAGATACTTCCTTCCAATAAATTTCATAAAAGTTGTGAGTGTGATGAATACTAAACTGGTAAATGGATGCACTCTCAATATCTACCTATAGACTGGAGGATGGCATTTACCCTCGGCAGTAAGGTTACTTCAGGGTCTGAAGAATTTCTTGCTTGAATATAGATCGCTGTCTTTCTGCCTATTGCGATGCTTTATTTGTCTTCTTTAAACTCTGTTTTATTCAATCTTATAAAATAAGGAAGCAATTAATAACTGATGGATTAGCAGAGTTATCAGAGCGTCAGCTAAAATATTTTGCGGTATTTCAAATCCCACTGATGTTAACTTTGCCTTTCGTTCTTTCGTCTTTCGGATTCGATAAAATGTTCAGAAACACCGAGCTGGTTAAGTCGATGGTACCCACTATCTCTCTCCTCACAAAACTGTTTCTGAAATCCTGTTTCAAGTCTCGCCAGGATCAAGTTCACTTTTCATTTTTTCGTACTCGATAAAATGAAGTACCAGTAAAGAACCGAGATTGTTGATATCGACTAAGTCCGCTCCCACAGAAATGTTGGTTTTGCATCTTATCATCAAACACCATACAAAAAGGCAGCGAGCTGGCAGAATCATTTAGCACACCGGACAAACATACTTAACGGCATTTCGTCCGACTTTACGTTGTAATATCAACTTCAGCCGAGGTCGACTTTGCCTTTCGTTTATTCGGAGTCGATGAAATAGGCCCCTGGTGTGCACTAGAGTCTATGTAATTGACTAGTCCTCTTCCCAGCAATTTCAGGACTTGCGTGTATAGTGTAAAGGGTTATCATTATTAACATAGTTTACTTTTCAGAGTTCTCGGTCTTACTTGCTCTGGTTGATTCTGGGAGAACCGACAGCAACCTGTTGTCAGAAGTCTCACGAGGTATCTTTCCGTAAATTATAAGACTTGGTATTTGAATGTTAACTATCGTGGAAGACATTATTATCATTATTATGATTGTTTACTTTTAATTAGTATGTTTGATGCAATCACTTACCGGGTGACACCCAGCGCCTTAGAGCAAGTAAAGGATAAAAGATGTTGAAATATAACTGAAAGCTTAGCAAGAGTAGGGCAGTAGAGAAGTACCTCCATACAACGCAAACATATAAATTGATGGGGTTTTTCTACTCATGAGCACAATCTTTTGGATTTCCTTGGGATAGGGTTCTCCTGGAATATTGTCTAAATGTTTCTGACATCCTCTTTTATCATACCAAGGGCACCTACAATAACAGGAACAGTTTTTGCTTTATGATTCTACAGCTTTTGTATTTCAACTTCCAGTTCCTTATATTTACTAAGTTTATCAAATTCCTTTACAGATTTATTTTTATCAGAGGGAACACTTACATCTATTAGTCTGCAAGTATTTTCTTCTGTGTCTTTTATAATTATGTCTGGTCGATTAGCCTGCATCGTTCTGTCAGTGTTGACTGGAAAATCTCAGAAACTGATGGCATTTTTACCTTCTGGATGACGTTCACACCAGTAATCAAGAGTACCGATTTTGTAGTGTTTACATATTTTCCTATGTAAATACTGCCCCACCATATTGTAGCAGTTTCTGTATTCGTTTGGTGTCAGCACAGGACGAGATGGTCGGTTGTTTCCTCAAATGTATCGCAGAGTCTGCATTGGGATGAGAACCGTTTTGAAGAACGTTCGTCTAGTAATTTATAGCAAGGAAGTTTTGATATTGTGCTGCCAGTATGAAGCCTGCAGTTTCTGCTTTCAATCCAGAAATCCTCAGCCGCTGATGAGTTCTTGCTTGGTCTACATCATCATTTTCGCTTCGGGGAATGTATTGTCCATGCAGGGGTTTCTCGCTCCACCACTACTCAATTTGTTTCTGCCCGTTCTTTTTTGGAGTCTGCTTGATTCCTTTTGCTTGGTAGCAGTGGTTTCAGGCTCCACATCTATTATTATTATTATTATTGTTCAGTAGTTTTAGTTTTATAACGTGCTTTCACTTCACTACCGAGCGCAGCTCTGTGTGCCTTGGGTACATGCTGTGGTTTGCTGTGATGCTCTTATGGTTACTGTATTGAAAGTGTTTTGCGTAGGCTGTGTGCAGTGCCCAGTAGTGCAATTTTCTGTATGTTATATATATTTGTAAGTCCTGGTGTTTTTGTTATGTATTTGTCTGAATATTTTTTTATTATACCTAATGCACCTACTATCATAGGAACTGTTTCTGTTTTTAGATTCCACATTCGAGTTCATTCTAAGATCTGTGGTTTTCAGTTCTTTGGTTATTCTCATTTTCATAGTATCGTAATTATTAGGTTTCCCTTCGTTATTCCCAGGCTTTAGATTTGTTTTGCCTTCCTTTTCATTCATGTTTGTCTGTGGTGTTCTGGATTGGTGCTTTTTGTACATTATTATACATCTCTACGGTCTGGGTTTTTGTTTTTTGTTTACTTCGTTTTTGCTGGAAATGTTACGTTTGTCCTCGTGTTTTACTATCTCAGTGTTTATATTATTATTTGGCATTGTTATGTGACTACTATCAAGATTTTCCTGATGTATTTTTCCTTTCAATTGTTCTATTTCTATTTCTGATATTTTTTTTGCTTTTAGAATATATCTTCTTATGTTAGCTTGTTTGTTAGGGTTCATTGTTTTATCGAGGTCTTTATTTACATTATTTTTCTTCCATATTTTATATGTATGTGTTGTTGCGTTTTCGTTTTTTGGGTAGAGCACTGCTGTGAAATAAGCGTGTAGGATCGAAATGTATTTCTCACGTGTCCATTTATGCCGTTTTGGTTTTGTTTGCGGGACATGAGGAACAACGTCCGGCCCTTTATTTTAACGGTCATCGTTTTCGTAGGGTACCGGTCCGTTCATTTCTGTTGTCAGATTGTTTTGCACGTTCAGATCTTCGTACATTTTGCGTAACAAGCTTACAGTACGCACTTCTCGGTTGTTATTCTTGGGTGGAATAATACCGGTATTATTTAATCTGTTTGGAATTTTTTTGTACATGGTGTTTGAGTTCGGAGATGGTCTGGTGTTGATGTAACAAGTGTGTTTACGATCGCTGTGCGGGTAGTGGAGGTATCAAGTTAAAATACATCATTATATTTGGAAAAATAGAAATAAATTTCAATGAGCATTACTTACTTGGATATAGTCCAACCCTTTGTCAGCTATTTTTTGGCTCCGCGCTATGTCTTTATTTCCGATGTTTTGGGATAAATTTCGGCGCAGTGATTTATCGTTCTCACATGTTAAACGTCCCCGGTGTAGTGTCTTCTTCGTCTTCTTCTTCTTCTTCTTATTATTATTATTATTATCATTATTATTATTATTATTATTATTATTATTATTATTATTATTATTATTTCATAATTATATTAGTCTTGTTTACACGCAAAACCCTCACAACTACACACACTCATACACATACACACACATTTTTGTTTTGTGGTTAATAAAACATTATTATTATTATTATTATTATTATTATTATTGTTATTATTATTATTATTATTAATAATAATAATAATAATAATAATAATAATAATAATAATAATAATAATAATAATAATCATAAAGAAAAAAATGTCTTCTAATTGATGTATCAAAACCAGCAGATGACAACGTTTCCCTAAAAAAATGGAAAAACTTTCAAAATACAAAGACCTGGAAATAGAGGTAACTCGAATGTGGAATCTAAAAATAGAAACAATTCCAATCATAGTAGGTGTCTTAGGTATAATAAAAAAAATATTCAGACAAATACATAACAAAAACACCAGGACTTACAAATATATATAACATACAGAAAATTGCACTACTGGGCACTGCACACATCCTACGCAAAACACTTTCAATACAGTAACCATAAGAGCATCACAGCAAACCACAGCACATCCCCAAGGCACACAGAGCTGCACTCGTTAGTGAAATGAAAGCACGTTATAAAAATAAAACTACTGAACAATAATAATAATAATAATAATAATAATAATAATAATAATAATAATAATAATAATAATAATAATAATAATAATAATAATAATAATAATAATAATAATAATAATAATAATAATAATAATAATAATAATAATAATAATAATAAGGCGACCTGGCAGAATAGTTAGCACGTCGAGCAAAATGTCTAATGGCATTTCGTCTGTCTTTACGTTCTGAGTTCAAGTTTCGCCAAGGTTGACTTTGCCTTTCATCCTTTAGGGACGATAAAATAAATACCAGTTGTGTACTGGAGTCGATGTAATCGACTATACTCCTCCCCACAACTTTTCAGGCTTTGTACCTATAGTAGAAAGGCTTATTGTTGTTGTTGTTGTCGTCGTCGTCATTGCTTATTGAAATTATTATTGAAATCATTATTATTGATGTAAGAAATCTTTATTGACATATATTTTCCCTTTTTCTTTCTCTTTCTATTGTTCGCAGATATGAAATAACTGACAGTTGACCAAATGTGTTCTATTGATTAAGAAATGTTTCAAAACAACTGTGCCATTTCATGAAACTGGCAACAAACTATTATTTGTCAGATATTTTAACCTTCTGTTTTCGGTACACTTATAATACTTGAATCTTTTGATCTGCTATTCATGTAACATGATGTGAATTGAATAAATGAAGAAATAAAGAAACTTTAAAGTTTTTTTAAAAGATTTCCGAGACAGTATCTTAAGAAAACCTAGTTTTTATCATTTTTTGCTTCATTTAATTCTTTCATCGTTCAAGAATTCAACGTACAAACACTCCAGCCTACATAAACGTGGGTGCACGTACATAGAGACATACGCACAAGCACATACGCTCCCACAACGTATCATTGAAGCACAAACATTTGTTTCATTCACTTTTAATCGGCAGCAAGTTAGAAGGGCAGTTTGTAAATAGACAAATCAGTTTATGTATGTGTGTATGCGTGTGTGCGTGAGTGTGTGTGCGTGTGCGTGCGCGTGTGTGCGTAATATATGATATAAGATATATAGTATTTAAATTTATAATATGTGCATATATGTCTATATATATATAATTTAAAATCTTCAAGAAAATATGGAACAACAATTCTTTTTTAGAAAGATGAATCTCCAAGGAGATGAAACTGTAAATAATTACGAGTAAATATTGGATTAAAACCCGTCTGTGATGCTTACAGAGATGTAGGTTCGAATCCCAAGGGGCGACCTTCAATATTTTTGTTCCCAAATTTTGTTTCAAGCCAATATTAACACGCTATTATTTATAGCCTTACTTCTTTCAAGTTTTACTGTCCCCCTCTCCCACCCCAAAAAGGGTCAGATGAATATGTGTATAATCTTAATATATAAATCTGAAGTTGTGTGTCTGTATGTTTATGGAAATCCACATTTTCCACTTTTTCGTAAAAATTTTTACATCAATGGAATTTTCTCGATCTGAACTTTCCAGTGCAGTAATTAGATTTTTTAAATTCCGTTTACTTTGTGTGATTTAAGGGAGATTTGGCTGTTGTTTCTAGCAACTTTTATATTTCATCCCTTCTACCTGGAACGCCATTCTTACACACGTGCTCAACATTAAAATATAGAGAGTAAGAGTAAAAGAGGGAGAGGGAGAGGGAGAGAGAGAGAAAGTGATACATACAACGTCATAGATTAAACTTTCATCTCAGTAGTCTTTACCTATTTTTCATAACATAGATACGTAAAAACACACACAACCACACATACATGACCTGTGACAACAACATACACATTGCTCTCAATCTCTATTCATTTCTCCCCCTCTTCCTTCTCTCGCTCTCTCAAACGTATACACGTGCAAGTAAACACAATCATTCACATCGTGGTATATTTACAAAACATTGATGGCATAACTACAGAGTTGTATCCCCCAACTTTGGAAGGTCATAACTTTCATAAAAATGAATATTTCTTTATGAAATTTTCTATGCATATATTATTTATTATGTAGATTCCAAATATACAAAACTTTTTGGTGAAAGTGTTTTGGAAGGGGGTGGGCTACAATATTCGGAAATTCCACTTAAATCCCTCTTAACTTCCAGGAAAATGAATATTTTTTCATGAAATTTTGTACAAATGTACCTTGATGTATGTACATTTCAAGCATGTAGGGATTTTGAAGGAAACAACTGCAGGTTATTTTTGAGAAGTGTTCCCTACTCGATGGTGTTTCGGAGCAAGTCGTCCATATTTGTTTCATTTTTCTCTATTATGTGCTTATGTGCATCCTTAGATTTCTAATGAAGTAATAGGCAGTAAAGAGAAGCAGTCATAAGAAAACTTTTAACTACCCCTATTCCTTTCTCTCCCCCTCTCTACCTCTTCCTCTCTCGATCTCTCAAAAGCATACACGTGCAAGTACACAATCATTCAGTAAAATATAACTCCTGTTCGTCAATGTTTTGTAAATTTACCACGATTTTCACTAGGGTGTTAGGGTTAGGGTTTTAGGGTCAGGGTTAGGGCTTAGGATTAATGTTACGGTTACGTTTTTTAGGGTCAGGGTTAGGGTTAGGGTTAGGGTTTAGGGTTAGTGTTAGGGTTAGTGTTAGGATTAGGTTTAGGATTAGGGTTGGGTAATCGTGCGGGTGTTAATCTGAAAAATTACAGATATGTGAAAAGTACCGACCCTGCCATCTATTATAACTTTTGTTGTTCTGTTTAATATATACATAGATTATGCCTCCAAAGAAGAGAGTTTGCTGGGGAAAGACAGCAACCGGTTTAAAATGACAGCCACAGACTGCAGCAATTCACCACATTCCAGTAGCTACTTTGAACATAATGCAAAATGGTACATCAACACCTTCTGCCCAATCTGATAGAATTCTGGCAAAACTGTTTAGCAACAGATCGCCAGCAATTGCTTCATCACAAATTGCCATCCTAGCTCCTCTGTGTGTGTGTGTGTGTGTGTGTGTGTGTGTGTGTGTGTGTGTGTGTGTGTGTGTGTGTATGCGTGTATGGTTGTGTGTGTGTGTGTGTGTGTGTGTGTGTGTGCAGAATATAAAGCAAATCAGAATATATGAGATGAGTATATGTACTTCACCAGTTGACATCCATAAGATTTCGATCGTTTGGCAGCCAATATAAGAAAATAACATATTTTAATATATAACAAGTTATTTTCCATGTCTGCACTAGAGCATATGTTATAAATTATATATTGTACGTTTTACTGGTATAGAAGGCTAGCTCATCAGATCCATAGAATATCATTGTTATAAGGCGGCGAGCTGGCAGAAACATAAGCACGGCGAGCGAAATGCTCAGCGGTATTTCGTCTGTCTTTATATATATTTATATATATATATATATATAACCATGATATTCTTTCCTACTCTAGGCACAAGGATCAACATTTTGGGGGAGGGGCCAGTCGATTAGATCGAACCCAGTACGCAACTGGTACTTAATTTATCGATTCCGAAAGGATGAAAGGCTTTGTCAACCTCGGCAGAATTTGAATTCAGAATGTAAAGACAGACGAAATACCTATTTCTTTATTGCCCACAAGGGGCTAAACATGGAGGGGACAAACAAGGACAGACAAAGCGATTAAGTCGATTACATCGACCACAGTGCGTAACTGGTACTTAATTCATCGACCCCGAACGGATGAAAGGCAAAGTCGACCTCGGCGGAATCTGAGTTCAAATTCCGCCGAGGTCGACTTTGCCTTTCATCCTTTCGGGGTCGATGAATTAAGTACTAGTTACGCACTGGGTTCGATCTAATCGACTGGCCCCTCCCACCAAAATGTTGATCCTTGTGCCTAGAGTAGGAAAGAATATCATGGTTATATATATATATATATATATATATATATATATATATATATATATAAAGGGCATTAACTGTGAATTAATACCTCACGCTATCGAGGGACTAAAAAAGTGAAAAAACTACCAAAAATATGTAACATATTTACCGAAAGCGAGGGAATACACAGTTAATGCTCTTTATATATATTTAAATATATCTATGGAGAAACGATGAATCTTTTCATTACGAAATTTTTCGTTATTTTTTCATTATGAGGTTTTTCCACGCTGACTACTTGATAAATTCTTATAAAGAATTTATCCTATATTATATTATATATATATATATATATATATAAGCATCTCTAGTTACGTTAAATTTCCTATGCATGTGTACAGAAAACGGAGGAAAATTATATATTTAGGTAAAGCTACCAGACAAACTTTTTCATGAGTACACATCTTCTAATTGTTCAAACCTCGATTTCACACTCGATTTCACCTCTGGCCTCATTAAGCTTCTTTTAATGGAAAGTATAAGAATATGACATGATTGATGGTGGATGAATTTTTGAAGCACATCTTGCATATCTGTCGTAACGATCAAATCATTACACTTGGTACAATAGTCTCCCTCCCTCCCTCCCTCCCTCCCTCCCTCCCTCTCTCCCTCTCCATCCCGCCTTTTTTTTTATTTAAAACTAATGCTTGGATGATAACTGGTATGATCACATTTTATATATCTACTTTTAATTCAGCATATTTCAACGTCTTTCCTGCATTGCAAGGGTTTTATTTCTTGTAATTGTAGCGTCTGTTAAGAGACATTCTAATTTTCTAC
Source organism: Octopus bimaculoides (assembly GCF_046866305.1). Lineage (NCBI taxonomy): Eukaryota > Metazoa > Mollusca > Cephalopoda > Octopoda > Octopodidae > Octopus > Octopus bimaculoides. The sequence goes on along the minus strand of NC_142931.1, from coordinate 61,532,781 downwards.
ATTATATATAATGCTATGTGGTCTATAGTATCCAATTATTCTGTCAAAATCCAAGAATTATTGTTGTTGTTGTTGCTGTTGTTGTTATCGGTGTTGTTATTGAGACAGCAAACTGGCAGAATGGTTCGGAGGACAACAAAATGCCTAGCATTTCTTTCGGCTCTTTATTTTTTCAGCTCAAGTTCCGTCGAGGTTAACTCTGCCTTTCATCCTTTCGTGGTCGATGAAATAGGTACAAATCGATCAATGGTGATCATGTAATTGACAAGACCACCCACAAAATATTATAGTTTTGTTTTTGTTGTTGTTACTGATTTTGTTGTTACTGCTGTTGTTGTTGTCGTCGTCGTTAAGGCAGTGAGCTGGCAGAATTGTTAAAGCATCGGGTAAAATGGTTAGCGCCATTTCGCCCACCTTTACGGTCTGAGTTCAAATACCGCTGAGGTCGAGTTCAAACGCCGCCGAGGTCGATGAAATGAGTAGCAGTTGAGTACTAGGGTCGAAGTAATCGATTAGTCCCCTTCGCCAAAATTTCAGGCTTTATGCTTATAGTAGAAAGGATTATTATTATTATTATTATTATTATTATTATTATTATTATTATTATTATTATTATTATTATTATCATTATTATTATTATTATTATTATTATTATTATTATTATTATTATTATTATTATTATTATTATTATTATTAATTCTGCTCAGGTCGACTTTGCCTTTCATCCTCTCAAGGTTTATAAAATAAGTACCACCGGAACACTGGAGGTCGATCATATCGACTTATACCCTCATCCGAAATTGCTGACCATGTGCCCAAATTTGAAATTGTTATTATTGTTGTTGGTGTCGTTGCTACTGCTGCTACTTCTGCTGATGTCGTTGTCGCTGCTGCTGTTCTCCTTGCAACCGTTATCTTCTTCCCCCATCATCAATTTGCCCCTGTTTTCTTCTTCGTTACCATTACTCATGTATATATTTGGTTATTAGTTGGCTTTATTTGTTCATTTACTGATTTCCTTTTAATAAATATCTCTTCAAAACCTACTGACAACAGGAATTAAATATAGATATTTGACAAGAGGAATTAAATGTAGATACTTGAAACTAAAACAATTATTGTATACATGTGAGAGGATGGGTAAGAGGAGATTGTTGAAGACTTGAGAAATTTAGGATAAACATGCAATTTTGCAAGTCTTTAAAACAGTAAAAATGTGAAGTGCGTTGACGCAATAATTTATTGAGATATCATTTTGTTTACATCATCTTATGCATATTATTTTCTTTGATTCTTTCAATGGTTTTCCTCATTACAATATGACCATAGTGGTCGTTATATTCAAGAAATTTGATCGATTTTGGCACATAAGCACATACACAAATGCATTTTGGAACAAACATAGCTTAAAATAATTTCACAAGATAGGGATTTTTGTTTGCAATGCCTATATTACACCGTTATACACATAAAAATCGGAGAACGCGCATACATAGACACGCGCACATACATGTGCAATCACAAACGTACCTGACACACGCACATATACATACATGCATGCATACATACATACATATATATATATACAAATATACATATATATATATTTATACACATATGTATACATATGTATATGTATATACATATATATATATACATATATCTGCACACACACACACACACACACACACACACACACACACATATATATATATATATATATATATATATATATATATATATAGGTGTAGGAGTGGCTGTGTGGTAAGTAGCTTGCTTTCGAACCACATGGTTTCGGGTTCAGTCCGACTGCGTGGCACCTTGGGCAAGTGTCTTCTACTATAGCCTTGGGCCGACCAAAGCCTTGTGAGTGGATTTAGTATGTATGTGTGTGTGTGTGTTTGTGTGTCTGTGTTTGTCCCCACAACATCGCTTGACAATCGATGCTGGTGTGTTTACGTCCCTGTAATTTTAGCGGTTCGGCAAAAGAGACCGATGGAATAAGTACTAGGCTTACAAAAGAATAAGTCCTGAGGTCGATTTGCTCGACTAAATGCGGAGCTCCAGCATGGCCACAGTCAAATGACTGAAAAAAGTAAAGGAGTAAAAGAGTATATATATATATATATATATATATATATATATATATATAGGTAAATTGAAATTTAGAGGTAATACTTGACAATTGTAAGGACCTGTGTATTCCAGTTAGTGGTTGCGGTGAAAGAATAAATTGTAAATCCCAAAAATAACAACAAAACTACAAAGGATTCCGCGGTACACGTGTTTCAAGCTTTATATGTGTATAATATAATATGTGTATAATTTACAATGTAAAGCTATCCTCAGCCGCAAAGTTATTTCTCTCCCAGGAAATTATACCACCTCGGCGTTGAAGAGAAATAATTTTGCGGCTGAGGATAGCTTTACATTGTAAATTATACACATATTATATTATACACATATAAAGCTTGAAACACGTGTACCGCGGAATCCTTTATAGTTTTGTTGTTATTTTTGGGATTTACAATTATATATATATATATATATATATATATATATATATATATATATATATATATGCGAGTAAAGATAAATACAAAAAAAGGTGGATTTTTTTGTATGATTGTGTATAGAGGAATATATTATTTTGCTTAAAAGAGTTCCAACACTGTCTGTTTTTTATGTTTTATTTATATTCCTGCAGAACTAATGTGGGATATAGAATATGGAATATACAATATATAATATAATATACAATATATAATATAAAATAAAATAAAAATGGATGGCACCATGAAATAAAGTATTGAATGTAGATGAAATATTGAGTGTTCAATATAAAGGATCAAATATATAAATATATAAATATAAATATATTATATTATATATTGTATATTCCATATTCTATACCCCACATTAGTTCTGCAGGAATATAAATAAAACATAAAAAACAGACAGTGTTGGAACTCTTTTAAGCAAAATTATATATATATATATACACGTACATATATACACACATATATATATATATACATATATATATATATATATATATATATATATATATATATATATATATATATAGTCACATATATACATATACATACATATACATACATATATAAACATATATATACGTGTGTGTATGTATGTATACATATTCACTTCAAATACAATCAAAATTACTGATAAACATATAAGCATATACATGCACACATATTCACAAATATACATATGTATATACATATATGTGTGTGCGCGCGCGTGCATGTGTGTGTGTGTGTGTGTGTGCGTGTGTGTGTGTGTGTGTGTGTATGTATGTATGTATATATACATATGTATGTAGATAGATAGATATAGATGTAGATAGATGTAGATATAGACATGTTGCATGTGGTACAGATTAACATGCAACTTGCTTAGCCAAAATAAACATCTGCTTGTTGAGTGTACTATACTACATTATACAAGCAGGGTAAATTAAGATGCAGTATGTAGCTTACTGATATTAGAATGATGAAAGGTCAAACCAAACCACTGTTGGCTTCAAACATATAGGCTACAAAAACTTGAATTAAAGAACATTGACTGTCTTCGTCCCCACTAAAGTATTTTAGTCAGCTCCACTAACCCTACGATGCAGAATGATAGTGTTTACATGTATTTACATGATATGAAAATAATGGATAGCGGCGCTGACATATGATTGACAGAGCAAATAAGCGAAGCAGCATTAATCATATTATTTTCACATCCAAATCTTCTTACTGCTTAATGTTAAATAGTATTTTCTATAAGCTCCAATCTTTCAGTACCAACCACAAGCAACTATCTAACATATTCTATAACATTAGTGACACACCAATCTTCTCATCTTAAATTATTATGTTGTTGCTTTTTTACGGCATTGTTTCTTTGTTTTTCTAGATTGTTTTCAGTTATTTTTTTATTTTTATTAAATCTTTTCTTAAATAACGTGGAATTGATTAAAGAATTTTCAATTTATCAGTATATCTTCTATTCTCAGATTTAACCAAATAGAATGGTAAAAAAGACATCTAATTATTATGTGAAAAAAATAAAAATTATAAACTAGAATGAGTGAGACAGAGAGAAATATTTGAAGATTCCGAAAACATTTACTGCAAAAGGAGATAAAGATATGCTTCAAAATTTATGGCCTTCATCCTAGACAATACTATTTTGGTCTTTATGATAATAAATTTTAATTAAAACACAATCAAACGATATTAAGTTAAATTACACATAGATTAGATTGAGGGAAAGACGTAGAGAGGTGGAGACACAGAGATATGAGAGAGAAAAAGAGAATTAAAGAATGACAGAGGTACAAAGATTGAGAGTGAATTATTAAAATTGTTCAGTACTTTCTTTAACACATCTTCGCAATCGCCTCAAAGATACTTGTTTTAATTCTTCTCCTTTGTCTTCGAAGAACAATCTGATATTTTTCTCATAAATACATTTTAATAGAGTTTACTTGACAGTTTAAAACAGAAAATCTCGGTATAAATTTTAAAAGTAATAACAACTTAATAGAATATATTTCCTCACCAAAAATCTGCACATATGATCCTTTTGATAAAAAAAAATTGAGAAACTTCAAAGTTTCTAATGCTATTAAATCTATTTTTCATATGTATGTGTTTCTGATCGTGTAGTATGCGTGGGCTGTGTTTTACATTGCATTTGCATACTTCACCTACGTATGTACGTACGCTCACGTATTTGTGTATACGTATGTATTTCTTCAATTTGTGTGTTTGTATCTGCATGCATTTCCGTATGTGCATACGTCGGTGTATATTTTCATCATGTGTGAATATGTTTATGCTTACGCATAAATATGACTATGTGTGCATCTAGTATATTGAGTATAGTATCTGTTTCTAGACTGGGATTTTTTCGAATACTAACAAGATAGGTGATGATGTGTCAGAAAAGAAATAACACTCGCTGACGTCTGAAAGGAAAAGAAGTTTCTCTGAATAATCAGATATTCAAAGATATATCTAAATTGTTAAGATTCTGGAGCTGCAAATTTCAGTCAATTGCAGGCATATCAAATTATAAGCATATCTATGGTCTTGATAAGATCACGCCTGTCACTCTTTTATTGATAACTGGAGAAATAGTAAATGTATAAGATGTTAAACATCTAACCAGCTTTGTTTTGATCGCCATTATCTTAAAAAAAACTGTCTACATCGAATGATCTTATAAAGAAATAAGAATCAGAGAATACAAAACACAGTTTCTATGCATATATTTTTTATATTCTGCCGAATTGCGCATATTAAAATCAAACGAACATGTTATATCGTATGATATTGGCCATCATGATAGAATCAGGCAGACAATGGTCGCTTAATAATATTTGACTGCATTGTCCTCAGAAATGTATTATATCTAAAGCGAAGACAACTCTAAAATGGCTCAAATAGTAGGAACAACTAATTGATATAAAACAACATACTACAGTACCTAGTCAACAAGGAAGTTTCTACATTGTCCCTCTACCTGCTAGAAATAAAGGTTAATACCCCTCAAATCACACCCCTTAAAAGAAGAAACGACACATTAGATAATGTACATCAATATATCTTTAAAATGACAGAATATTCACAGCTTATTATTATTTTTGTTTTGTATCTGAGAACTAAACTAGAACTCTGCAACACTGTGCACTTGATGAGAATATGACATCAATTTATGACACTAAGTTCAACTCTTCACATTAAGTATTTTAAAAAATTACCTATTCTGGCAAGGTGACAAGCTATCATTGATAATTACCTGGTAATTTGCACGGTAATCCCTTGATACTTTGTTATCCCCTGATAAGCTGCATAAGGACAAAGTCTTCAAAGATAATCTCAGTACTCAAAGCATTACGGAACTTGCCAAAATTATAAGAAACGATGTGTAATATATCTCTCTTTTGAAACTACGTATAAATGACTATCATTCTTTTCTATAACGTTAGTGGAGCTGAATGAAAAGTACTGCAAAGATAGCCATTACTTGCAAGCGAGTATAACTTGGTAACATGCAGCATACCTTTGCTAATTGTTTTATGTGCCTTTGCAGTCACGAGCAGATATGAACATTTTCTTGCTACTCTCACCCTTTTGATTCAACAGAAGATCCACAATGTGACATTTGAAAGAAGAGAGTGCTTCACCGGTATCCAGTTAGTACATATCTACAACTGTACCTGAATAATAATACACTAACTTCTGTCTTACTATCGCTGATAGCTCCACAAGACACCGACTAGAACTGTCGACTCTCAGCTCTTCGACTCTCGACCCTCTCTTGACGAGTGGTCTATTTATAATGGCTGGTCCCTACTCCTTTTTACCGGGAAGGGTATACAGTTTCACTATACAACAAACTAAAACAGCAAAGCTGAAACAACGTGAAATAGATCGTTTTGCTTAAACAGACGGAATACAATGCATTCTAGGAACTGAACGTTCGACCTGATCAACATCCACGCATCAATGCTATGCAGCTTTCCTGTATATGTATGAGAGAAGCTCAAAACATAAAATTGCCAATGCTTCAGACTATAAGACAAAATATCAGTAGCTTAAATCCTATTAACAGCAAGGTATAATGTATGAGACACATATAGTTACCTCGCATTAACATGGTCTTCTTATCTGTAAATAACAATAACTAGATATTGCTCATACATGTAAGAAGTGAGAGTACGTATCGTAGTTGTGTTTGTTGTTTATTCCCAAACAGGGCTTCATCCAACATACCTCCAACCAAAGGGATTTATATTTCTATTACATCATCTAATATGTTATTTTTAAATCAGTAGCATGTGATTCAAGGACTTAAGCAGATGTGCTACCATTGATCTCGAGTTAGTGAGAGTTAAGTCATGTCAGTGCTATAACATTTCTGCCACTGGGACACTTGAATATTTTCACCTCCTCCGTCATGCACTTTCTCGGTCTCCAACAAGACTAGTATAAAATTAAATATTAATGTAACTTACAACAAGTGTTTCATTTGTCTTGTAAATATTGACGGCACACCTTTCCTCCCTAGAATATGAATGTAATTATATCTCAAAGAGCTAATCTGCCTTCTTCAGAATTTCTAATTCTGCTGGGTGCCCATAAACCATCTTCACTAGGTACGCTTAGGGTCGAGCCGGTTTAATTGACAACCGACTCGACCATGAACATTATGTACAAGATTACATGGTTAGCAGTGGAAATTGGTCTTTTTTTGGTCCTGTATGTGAGAGACGTAGGTAAGGCGAATAATTAATCTCGGAACATCGGTGATTTCTTCTCCCTACATTATAGAAATTATCCCCACGGCCGGACCCCACCAAGTGAGATTTTAATTGCTAATATTGCATTTTGAGTGATCCTATAATACAATTAATATGGGTTGTGAACAGCTTAAACATCAGTGGGTTATGATCTTTAGAAAAAAAAACACAGAAGAAACTATAGACAGTTGATGCACCAGGAAAGAAAAGATGACAAATTTGGTTGTTTCTATAAACGTGACAAAAGTAACAGTTAATGCATTCATCGACAAAGTTTCTAATGCTATTAAATCTATTTTTCATATGTATGTGTTTCAACATACACATTTTTATAATAGATAAATACAATTGATTTCCTTCATTCTCTCAAGGCAAAGATATTGTGTAGTCAACTGAATTTATTCCAGATAATATCCAATTCTTGTGTTTATATGTTAGGAGTAAAGATGGGCAAAAGCAAGTGGAAGATTTTGAACTCGGCCGAGAAGAAGAGTAAATACTACAAGACAATCAATTAAAACACAGCCACTTCCACTTCCCATTCATGACATATGTAAGTCAAAGCTCTTTTTGAATTTGAGTGATAATGATTAATATCCATTAATTTGTTAGGTAATTGGGACGCCACAAGGTATAAAAGCACGATTTTATACAAATGAATAGAGAGTATGCGTGGTCTGATCAATAAGTATCTGGACTGTTGCCATAGTAACGAAGTTAAAGTACGCAGAGTGAAGCCGCTTGGTACAGATTGACCTTGATCTCTGTTGTGCATGCGCACAAAATTTTAACGTTCTACCTCTCTCCCGCCTTTTACAACAGTGCTTGGAAGGAAAGAGAAAATTGAGCAGAAAAACCTGCATCAAATTTTGCCAAAAGCTTGGCGATACTTGCTCAGAAGTCTACGCAAAGTTTTCAAATATCTTCCATCGTTCTCAACACAATCAAGGAGATCTTGTGCAACTGAAACCCAAGTGTCTTTTTGGTCAGCTGAAGGCAGCTTCGGCACAAAATTGGTAGGCCTCTGAGCAGGTATCGCCATGACAACTTTCTCTGTCATCGTCAATGTGACGATCACACGTTACACACCTTCCTTCCAAGCACTGCTGTAAACAGCGGAAGAGAGCTAGAACGTTAAAACTTTGTGCGCATGCACAGCAGAGTTCAAATTCAATCTGTCAAGCGGCTTTACTCTGCGTACTTTAGCTTCGTTACTTTGGCAACAGTCCGCATACTTATTGCTCAAAGCTCGTATTAGGCAGCTTTTTTTTTTGCTTCCTTTTTCAGCTCATTGCAAAATTGTAATAAGAAAGCTGCAAGTTAATGAAACATGTAACAATTCTATGTTGTATCTGATTAAGTTTATTATTCGTATCTTTACCACATCCCAATCTACAGTCGGAGAAACTGTCTCAAACTAGGTTGTAATCCAAAGGATGGTCTTTCTCTTCAAAGCTAGAACATACATAAGCTTCGATCAGTCGCTTGTGCTTTACTAAACTGAAAAAGAATCACATAATAAATTATCGTTCCTATATATTGAAGTATGATAATGTTTCACTCACAAGAACCTACATTGCAACCAAAGCAAAGTCAGCAGGTCATCTGACTGATTGATTAAGCACTTATCTGTCCAGTGAATCACATGTGATACACAGGACAATTCCCTGGCGGCCATGCATCATATATGATGCAAATTCTCAATTTCTCTCTCAATTACCAGAGTAACTTATGACTTATGAAAGGAAAACTTTATATTACTCGGAACGTGTGAAACAAGGGCTGACTAAAACTCTGGAAACAAGCATGGACGTTAAAGCGTCAATTATTTAAAATTCCGTTTCCGTTCACTCTCTACTATGTAAACGTCAACCTATAGATATTTAAACTAAACAGACTGCAGTTTTAAGGCGTTCATTGCATGTTATCGAGATACATGCAGAAATTTCATGTCTAGGTGGTTATTGCAATGGATGCATTTGTCAGCACGGCATCATACAGTTTAGTATGGATAAAAATAGCCATATAAACCATAATTATGCATAAAATCTCTGAAAACCTGCAGCGAAGGCACGACTATAATATCAATATTCTAATATAAATGAATCCTTAACATAAGAAAGCAACACGTACCTTAAGGGTTTTACATGCTTTACCATCAACGGTGTTATTCATGATTAGGAAACTCCGCACGAAAAACAAGACATATGTGCATTACCACATAACCACGCCTGCGCCTATCTCTGTTCGTGTTCTCTGTACTTGTCTCAACCTAATGACCGACCACATTATTTTTTGCAACCTGTACTGCTCTGGTTTTCATGTCATTACTAGTTCTTCAATCATCTAATATACCTTGACTTCTATCATAAACGACTACTACTACCATCATTTTGTATAGACCTTTAAATCATGGTGTGTTGCTAATGTATAGAAACACATAAGACTTTTACTTCTATAGTAGTGTATATTTAGGATCTTGGTGGAGATCAAGAGGGTGTTTTTATGACACCTTTTCTTTGCAGTAGCGTGAGTCAAGATTCATGTGTGTATCTAGCTTGTCCATGGGTGGTGCATATATGCAGACGGTTCATGTAGAGTACAGTTTATTATCGTCTGCATAGACGTACGCGCTGTTACAAGCTGTAGAGTGTAGATCAATGTACAGAAGGGAGTGTTCAACCAATAAAACTGAACCTAGGAATATAACTAAGTTGACAACGTAGGTGTTTTCAAAAGTTCTATCAGTATGAAAATTATTTTATAGGTTGATTTGATCTAAGCGACGTGAGATGCATGAAGGCCGAAAACTGGCATCTATAAAAATTTCGTGATTTTAAAGTATAGAAGAATTAGCCTTCTTTAGTCTTACATAGATACATACGGCCTTTTAGGAGATTTGGCCTTGGATACTTGTATGTGTTTTACCATTTTAGACCTACCATCACTACTACAGCATGAGTCTTATTTAACTTCTAGTTTTTCGGACGTCACATACGTAACAATTGCCAATATTACATATATATCATCATAAGAACTTATCAGGGATGACAGATACATGGAGATAAGAAGTATGAAATTTAGCTTGGAGGTAAATGAATTCAAACACATTCGAAATGTTTGCTGTTGCGAAAGAAAGCGTGTACATTGTGCAAGGTACGAGAGTATCATTTTCTATTCTACAGGTCATGAGACGGTGGTCTTTTTACTTGGTGATAGAGTATGACGTTGTCCGACTACTGTAGGTTGTTTTCGCATGCTTATTCAATACACATCTCATTACAATAGTTATGTACAAGTCACTGTTATAAATATCGACGACATGAGACAATTTTGTCACCTACTTTATTTAATTTTATTACTGCTCTTCGTAAATAGTTTAAATGCAAATTAATGAAGTTATACTGAAAAAACAATTATGAGAAAACCAATAAAATAAATCGAATCTCATAGTAACTTCACGTTGTAAATTATATGTAAATCCTATATGCCTGATTGTTTTGCTTTATTGTCTTTATCTTTTATGATTTCACTCATTAGCACAAGGTCTGAAATTTGTAAGTAAGGAATATCTATTTGTAGGTAAAGAATATCTACTAAATAATCTACGAAAGGTTGAATGACACGTGCTTTTCTTAATTTATTTGTGGGGTCAAATCAGCGTGATACAATATAGACTTTTCTATCTGTCTCTCAAACGATTATGTTCAGTCACCACCCATATATATTTATAATAAAATAGTTAAGCAATCGGACTGGTCGGGATAATTTAAATGGTAAAAAAACCTCGAGGAAAGCTATGGCAATATATCTTTCGATGGCTCTTGTTTGATGGTTCAAATTACAAGAAATTCCAATGATTTGCTGTAATTGATTTCATACGAAACGAAATTGGAGTGTCAGCAAACGATGACTAGTTCCCAATGTCTTCGGTCTACAATGCGGCATCAAGTTCTTTAGTACTTCTTTTCCTTCCATTCACAGCTTTATAAATGGGCTTTCCACAGTACTTAAATGCAATAACATAGCGTTAAGTATTTGAGAACATATTGAAATGTACTTCAAACCAATGTGAAAACCAGTTTTGTGGCACTTTCCAGACGAACTCTTTAGAGATTCGTGACTTGCTGATTGCAGAATAGCCAAGGAAAATCAATATGAATAAATAAATACAAATTAATTGAATATAATAAAAATCTAAGACGACGACATTCAAACGAGGTACTTAAAATGTGGTGCGAAATGAATATAGACGTTTGTATGTATGGAAATCAAGTCACAAACCAATTTCTCTCTTTTAGACACATGATTTATCACGTTATATATATATATATTTGAATGAGTGGCTTAGTTTTATTTTCAAATGTCTCTTCATATTAGCTGTAGTTATGTATCACAGTAACTAAATGTACTTAGACGCTAACCAATTTCAACATAACTTATATAAAAGCCTTTCTATTCTTTGATATATTGTATCTCTTGAACGTGTTCAGGTTAACTGATACACTATAACATGGTCATTTGATCAAATTTTCCGCAGACTTAGCATAGTAACTATTCTATTTATAATTTGATTAAAAGTCTTGTAAGTCCTTGTAGGACACATTCATGAAATTTTCAAGCGTTTAACTGTGCATTGATTTCCTGTTTATGAGAATAACAAACACACGCACAGATACACATAGACACACACATACACACAAACATATGCACACACATGCACACACATACACACACACACACACAATATATATATATATATATATATATATATATATATATATATATATATATATATATATATATATATATATGATGAGCTTCTTTCAGTTTCCGTCTACCAAATCCACTCACAAGGCTCTGGTCGGCCCAGGGCTATAGTAGAAGACTTTTGCCCAAGGTTCCACGCAGTGGGATTGAACCCGGATATTCCACAGGACAACTTCCAATCCAAGTTAAAATAAAAAATACACCTACTAAAAACCAAAAACAAAACTGCCCTAAAAAATTATAACATAATCCTATACACCCTCTAATATGCAAAAAAGGACAAATAAATAATACAATACAGCCTCCTTCAAATATACACATATGGAGATATATACGCATATATACATATATACATATATTCATATATATCTTTGAATGTATGCATATATGTTTGTGCGTGTGTCTGCGCGCGCATGTGTCTATGAAGGTGCGTGACTTAGTGGTCCCTCTCCCTCACGTAACTCTGATCTCTTTCATTGAGCCTCATACTACCATGGAGATGAGAAGCATATAGTAATTCGGATAAGTCCGCTAATACGCCACCTTAGACTGGTACTTTATTAACTGTGGAAGGAAGACTTGAGTAAGATTTGAACCTAGAACACGAAGAACAGGAATCGAAACAGTTCAAGTCATTTCATCTAGTATTTTGTGTGATTACAAAAAAATGCGGATATATTATCCGATGCATGCCCATTGTATCTTTGAATGCAACCGAAGTACAAATTAATTGTTGAGCTTTTCAAAAGTATACATATATCGGTTCACCTTGTCGCAATTATTCTCAGAAATAAAATTTGTAAAGGACTGGAGAGATTAATGTCACTAAATCGCTTAATAACTTAAATATTCTAAAGAGCTTCAAACCATCAACACATTTTCCACTTATAACGGAAGAAACGAAAATATAATCAATTTAAACTGTAAGAAAAAAAAAAGCACTGGAAAGTAATTTAATTACGTCAATTTTAAATTGTCTTCTTTTTTTTTTCAAGTCTTCAATGAATATTTTATCAGAATAAGTTATGAGTAAAATACAATTCAAAAATATTTATTTATTCCACTTAACTCGTGCGACAAATAGAATTAATTGATCTATCAGCAAGCAAATAAGCCAACAAAAATGTCTGCTAGAAATGCCAGCTAAATTTCTTTCAAATTTTATTTACCGTCTTAATTATTCTATATTAAATTATGTACGCGATTATAAGTAACACTGTTTGAAAATTGGTGGTGTAGTAGCGTATGGAATATTTGTAACTAAAGCCAACCTAGGAATAACATTACTGTCTTGTGTCTTAGGATTCATATGGTTGGTTACCCGGTTTCCATGGCGTATAAGTGATCGAGACAACAATATAGTCCCTGGATGGGACGTTGGTTCCTCTCAGGGTTTCCCACTTACAATTGAGTGAACAGGAACAACGTGAAATGAAGTGTTTTGCTCAACATCACAATGCACCGCCTGGTCTTGTAATCGAAACCGTGATCAGGCAAGCAACACCGTAAAGACTAAGTCATGCGTTTTCCTTACTAGGACAAAACAACAACAAATTTGTTATCAGAACAATAGACAGCTGTAAGGAATGGAAGTTGTGATATTTACGCCTGTTCCAGTTATTCCTATAGCTTTAGAAGCATAAGCGAAATAACCACTATTAAGAATGGAACAAAAATTGCAACATAGCTTCACCGGGAACTTCACATCTGACCTACAGTTCTCATTACAGAAGAAAGTAATTCCCTTTGTATTGTATTGGGTCATCCCATAAATAATGCGGGTTATTTACGTTTCTTTTATTTTTCAATATGAAGATAAAAAAAAAAAGTTCTTTTTTAATCTAAAATATACTCTATTTCATTTTCTACAGTGCTTTTTTATCTATCTGGTAGACTTGCAAGGCCCCTCTTCCAAACTTTACTTGTCCATGACGAAAAATACTCCTACAGTACTGTTCTGAGCTCGTCTACAGAATTCATATTTTTTCCGTTCAAATGATTTTGAAGACTGCGGAATAAATTATAATCAGATGGGGCAATGTCCGGCGAATATGGCGCTCTATTTTGAAAATATTTTCAAACTGCTCTAGCCTTTGGAATGCCATCCTCACTGTATGCGGCCAAGCATTATCCAAATGGAAGAACATCTTTCGTCTTGAAACCAAGAATGGTCGTTTTTCTTCTAGCGCTGACTTGCATGACTGGTTGAATGACCAAATCCAAGCTTCTCTGCTAGTTCCTCAACAGTTACAATGAGATTTTGTTCCACCAGGGTTTGCAGGACGTCTTCGTCAAATTCTACAGATCTTCCAGGATGAGGCTCATCTTCTAGGTTGTAGTTTTTGGCTCGGAATTTCTGGAACCACCATTGACACTGGCTTAGGCTTGTTGTCCGATCCCCATATACTGCATTAATATTCCTCGCACTTTCCGTTGCGCTGTTACCTTTATTGAACACATAAAGTAAAATATGCTGTATATGCTCCTTTGTCACTTCCATTATAGTTTTGAAAAGATAGCTGTTAAAATCGAACTGCACTCTTCAAAAGTTGCACTAAGAATAAAGACAAGATAAAATTACTACCTACTTTTATAGCAAGTTGATGCAGGTAGTTTATCCCGTTGCCCTCTGACATTTAGTTCATGCAATTGAAAAAACCGCATCACTTACGGGATGGCCCAATAGTTGAAGTTTGCTAATATTTCATTCATGCCCAGAAATATTTACAATACATACTCGTGGATCTAAAACGCAATCCGTATGTGTGTGTGAGTGTGTGTGCGTGCGTATGCGTATGTAAGTGTGTGTTTTTGTGTGTGTGTGTGTGAGTGAGTATGCACGTATGTATGCATGTATGTCTGCGTGTATGCATCAATGTATGTAAACACTTCTCGCGTGGTATCGATATTGGTATTGTTGTTATCAATATCAGCCATTATTGTAAAAGCGAAAATCCACTCGGTACAAGATATATTCAATAATCCGTTCTGAATAACATTAAGTTATTAAGTAAAATGTCTGATTAAGTTATGACAAAAGAAGTAAACTAATTACTGTCGTAGGCTGGAGAAATCGGCATAATTGTAGAAGACATTCAAAACGGCATTTTTAAACGGTCTTCCACACCTACACGCTTGGTTTTGACTCATTGATGTAAATCTAACAGGAATGTTATGAGAAATATTTTGGGAGAGTTAATTATATGAAAGTTAAATTTGATAATGGTTTTAAAATATCAACTAGTATTATCGATTGGCTATTTTCTTTACAAATGTTACTTCGGGAATTCTATCTAACTTCCTTTTTGTATTAATACATACTATCAAATATTACTTTCTCAGCGGATATCGTGAAAGTTTTAGAAATAGTTTTAGAATAGGGTGAAAGTGGTACACAGATGGTGCGGCTACAACGGTACAATTTACAATGCTAGAGTTATTTTGCCACTTAAAGGCTGAAGTGTTGAAGTAAGTTTTGTTAGTTTGTGTAAGATGTATTAGTTTGGATTTAGAATATAACATTCTGAATTAGTAAAGAAGAGAAAAATTTTAATTTCATTTCGAGCTCCTGCTATTGTCTGTGTATATTTATAGTCTGCCTTTATAATATTCAATTATAAAATTATATGAATTTTTTAAACATAATACCTGCTAACTGGTACTGAATAAAGTTTAAACAGGTTGTGGAAATTATTAGGCATGAGTCTATCAAAGAAGGTACCAGAATACCAACTTTGTTGTACAAGGAAACGAAGTATGTCATTTTTTAATGGCAAAACTGTGGAGGTTAATTTAGTGGATTGTATACATCTTTTACTAGCTGGTGATTTTTACGACGTGATTTTCTGTAACTCTTTTGAAATACATTGATGCCCAACGAAGAGTAGAAGTAAAATAAACAACTTACGGCGGTCAATGACATGTTTCTGTTCCGACACCTACTGGCTCTTAATGCATCATAATTCATTTTACTATGATGTTCACATCATAGTAAATATAGTAATATGATGTTTACTAAATAACAAATAATGTTATATTCCTTTTAAATATATACAAATTCCCATATTTCAGAGTAAATAATGTATGATATGAGACTACATTTTCCAAGGAAAATAACTACATAAATAAACGAAACTTGCTTATTTCAAGATCATTACTGTATGGAATCGAAATGGGTGTTATTTATTTTGAATAAGAGCGTTATTTTTATGAAAACAGAAATGATGACCATGATATTATTCTCCTCAATAACCAAAGTCATCATTGACTACTTACCTTTATCCACCACCATAGGATGATAAAACTAATAAACAGGAATAGCTTGTCGGAGATTTGGCCTTTGTTAAAGGAAAGCATGATTAGGAACGAGATATCAGATATATGTAATTCTTGGAAAATAAATATTATGTAAAATGTTTTGTAGATGGTCGGTGAAAACAGATATAGTGTAGGTGGGTAGGGGCATTAGGGATGTCACATGGAATAAGAACACTTATTATTTTATATTCTTTTGTATCGAATTATATGTCGAATTATATTATTTAATACTTGTGCCAAAGTTACTAAGCAGCCAGATGGAAATGCTATAACGAACGATAGATTAAGCCTGTCAATCAAATAAGCCAAAGTAGGATTTGAAATCAGAACGCCAAGAACCGGAACAAATACCACGAACCATCTTGTTGTGTGAATTTACAGTTCCACCAGACAATATTGATTACTTATTTTATCGACCACGAAAGTGTAAAATGTAAAGATGACCTAAACAGTATTTGAACTTGTGAATTAGGAAGCCAGAGAATTACTATGAGTAACTCTGCCTGAGCTTCTAACGACTCTGCTAATTTGTTTAAAGTGCATAAAATTCATTAAGTTAATTAGTTGTCCAGAGAAATTTTAATAACTTTTATATTGAAGTGGATTGTCTCTATTCAGACAGAGGATAAAATTAATGGCTAAACAAATTTCACATCCGCTACTAAACAATAAATTCTTCAATGTAAAAACTGATCATTTGCAAATAGTATTGAAATTTCTAACAAAATCTTTTGGATTTTTTTTTTCAATCGACGGCTATTAACTTGATTCATCCCGAATTATTTTCCAACTCAGAGAAAGAGTGTACAATTGTTTAACTCTCCCTTCTCTCTCTCACACACACTTTTTCTCCTTTTTCTCCCACTCTCTCTCTCTTTCTCTCTTTATGTGTGTGTGTATACATATATATATGAACCTACGCACGTACATACATGCATTCATTGATGTATATATATATATATATATATACACACTCATTTGGATATAGGATAACTGTGAGCATTGTAAATGGTAGAACGATAAGGCGGTCTAAATACAGAACTTCTGAGCATAGGGCAAATGACTTGTGGAAATATTTCTACTCTTTTGCGTTTTGAGGTACACTGTATATTTCATTTTCCCAAGCTTAATGAATAGAGTGCCAGTCAAATACTATAATAAATTTCTCTTTCTCTTTCTCTCTCTTTCTCTCTCTCACACACACACACGCACACGCGCATACACACACACACACACACACACACACAATCGTCTTCACAGTGCATAAGTAAATAGTGAATAGTATTAGATAGTGAAAGATTGAGCTAGGGACTGGTAATCTCTTCCTATCGAGAAAACTACGAAGGTATTCAAAATAAACCAGAGAATATGGCGGATGTAGTCGCACTAAAAAGCGTGTTTTCAAGGAACAGTTAAAAGAATTATAAGCAGTTAAGTCAATTTCCGGTTGCAGAATGAAATTCATGACAGTATGAATCAAAGCAAATATTAGTTTATATTTGAATCAAAGCAAATATTAAATTATATTTGAAGTTAGTAAAAGCAATGCAAATATATATAGGTAACTCGACAATCAACTCCTGACCATAGGACGAAATAAGATTTGAACCATGTATGGGGTATTTTAGGATATTGGAAGAAAATTAGAAGACGTATTCAAAAACAACCTTGTTCGCGTATACAATGTTATTCGTACTTTGGCGCCTCCTTTTTAGATAGATTAATATCTAATTACTTTTCAGAAACTGTTTCAAAGTTTACTTTACTTAATAATACCAATTGACAAGAGTCGAGGCAAAAAATATACGTACTATTACAATAGCAATATATGAAGATACACATACAATTGTAGGACTTCAAAACGTAACTAAAGTCAAGAAACGAATCGCATTGCCAAGTTTGGTCTCCAGAACCTCAACTTTTGTTAACTATATTATAAATGTAATTAGGCACTAGACTTCATTAGTTGCTAAGCCTTGGGTAACTCTGGCAGAGTTCGCTATTTTCTTGCAAGTATTTGAACCGGGACACCAGTCTGAAAATAGATAACTAAATCATTATGAGCAGCATCCTACTACAGCGACCCAAAGTCATCATTTATACCTCGTTTATTCAACCAACCTCAGAAATACCTCACTAAACAATACCTCACTAAACAATAAGAGACCATTTTTTAATATAAAGCACAAAATGTACTGTAGACTTTCTCGTATTATTGCAGTTTGTATTATTTCCACAATGTTATAGTATTGAAATTATAACAGACTATGCTTACCGCTACTTATTCGGGCGATCGAGTAATACGTTATATGTTTTTGTATTTTTTTATACTGAAAGTCTTGCTCATGAAATAACCTTTTGTCAAGCGGAAGACCAATGCTGAGCACATACATACAAGGAAATATCTAATTATTCACATGGCGTAGAATGTAAATATATGAAAATATCGTTTATCAAACTGTTTGTTTCCTGTTTCTTTCTCATCCATTGAAGAGGAAATTGTCTCTTTTCGTATCATAACTTCAAGCTACTTTCTATTTATAAAAAAAAATAACAATTTTGCTTGTCTTTTTACTACAGGGGATTTTTGATAATAAGCTGTCTCTTGCAGTTGTACAGTTGACATTTCCAATTAGTCTTTATATTTGAAATGGATGAGATAGTTGTAATCATAGCTTAAGTCTTATTCAGCACTAAAGATAAGTATACAATAGGAACAAGTAAAGAAATGAAGCTGAAAAATGTACTGATAATTCTTTCTTATTCTTGCCAAAAGGTAGTAGATGAAAGTACATTACAAGTACAAAGCACAAAGACTGGGGAATTTTAGAGAATGAAGTATGAAGAAAACGTTTGAAATACAACACTATTAATACAAAATGGGTAATGAGAGTCAAATTATGTTTAACCTGGGGTGTCGAAGTTATACTCTCTTCAGCAATCGTCCTGTCACTACAGAGTCATGTCTATACATGTATTTTAGTTTAGGCAATTCTCCTGATGACCTTTTTTATGATATAATTTTGTAGGCAGATTTTTCTATAGTCCATCGGGTGTCACTAAAAACATTCACAACTGACATGTGTTTTAGAAGTTCACCGTCAATGAGTTAGTACTACTTTCTAAATACATTGTAGTGGACGAAACGAGAATGAAAGAAACCAATTGAAATAGTTTAAATAATTATTTTCTATTTTTCTCTTTTTTACCCTTTTACTTGTTTCAGTCATTTGACTGTGGCCATACTGAAGCACCCCCTTTGGTCGAATAAATCGATCCCAGGACTTATTCTTTGTAAACCTAGTACTTATTCAATCGGTTTCTTTTGCCGAACCGCTAATTTACGGGGACGTGAACACACCAACATCGGTTGTCAAGTGATTGTGAGGGAGACAAACACAGACACACAAATACATACATACATGCATGCATACACACACACACACACACACACACACACACATATATATATATATATATATATATATATATATATATATATATATATATATATACGAAGGACTTCTTTCAGTTTCCGTCTACCAAATCCACTCACAAGGCTTTGGTCAGCTCGAGGCTATAGAAGAAGACACTTACCGAAGGTGCCACACAGTAGGACTGAACCCGGAACCATGTGGTTAGGAAGCAGGCTTCTTACCACACAGCCACTCCTGCGGCTATGCATTGTTGCTCTTGCTTCTTACCATTGGCTGTTCTGCAGGAATGTTTTTTTTATAATTTCCTTTATCGTTTCACTTTGGAAAAATATTGGTGACGTGAAAGAAAAAATACCTTCATGTAACGACTGAAAGTGTACTGTTCTTAAAATAACGTTGATTCTCAGAACTTGAAATTTTACGATCAGTGAGAGGTATTTTTAGCAGCAAGAGTTTTCTTTACCTGATATCTATTTCTTACTTATTTCCATTTGATCGATCGGTAAGAGGCAACAAAGTAGACGAGAAGCATTGACAATCCTAAACTGAACTGGTTGCGCGAGCAACTAGATACAGCAGCAATACCACTCTCATGTCACGCTTTACCGTCTTCCATACACTTTGACTGAGAAAAAGGAGAAATTATGTTGGCTTAAATCGTTTTAATCAAAGATCGGTAAGAATACGGTTAAAATTTGGACAAATAGCAACAGCAAATAACAAATTATGTCTATTATTCGAGCACCACATACAAAGCATGCATATATATATATATACATATATATATATATATATATATATATATATATATATATATATATATATATATATATATATATATATATATATATATATATATATATATATATATATATACATATATACATGTTGTTGTACTTGGGTATGGTCATATTGCCAGTTTAGCCACTAAAAACACACGCACTGTATATTTGGTGTTAATTTGCTTCAGCTTTATATTACATTATATTACATTAATCCTATTTCGGCCAGAGTTCTTTCGTCACACTTCTGTGACCTCATCAGTGGTCTTTTGCTTTCTTCTTTCTTATGTGTGTCTCACCTTGTTAACTATCAGCCATTTTATATATATATATATATATATATATATATATATATATATATATATGGGAGAATATACGAAAAAACAACAGACGCGGACAGGTGGTGTAAATAACAAAAGGATGTATTAGTATGACGCTCGGGAATACGGAAAGTCTTTGACGTTTCTAGCTACGCTCTTCAACAGAAAGAATACGGAGACAAGGAGAAAAACACGGAGAAAAAAAAATTGAATAGTGTCCAGTCAACGGTCAGTATATATATATATGCCATGCCACTACCGCCCATTCTCGGCAGAGAGGGAGAAACATAAATGTTAAACTGTCCGCCAAACATGGACTTTAGGGCCCGTAGATTATGGAGTCTGGTCTCACTTATGGCTATAATTCCTAACTCGTGTGACTTTATGTCATTTAAGAGGTACTCTTGTTTCCAAGGGCACCCCAACCCACGCACATTCACACAACCAATCTTGATCATGATCCTAATGAGTTGTGTTTCAAAACACAAACGAAAGGAACAGAGAGTTACTTACCGTTCGAAATTTTTGTCGCCTCCTTTGATTTTTCATCAAAGAGGTTGCTATACAGTTTTTGAGAAGAGTATTTTTGACATCCACCTACCGCATTGGAGTAGAGGGATTTTTGTGTGTGGTGCAAGGTCGGTGTTACGTGCAAAATTTTGATGTGTTCTGGTGGTGTTGTGTGCGGCTGATTGCTTGTTTTTATGTCATGTTCTGTTAAATCTGTTTTTTAGTTGATGTATTCCATCAACTCTGTGTTTTTAGTGTTTATGGATGTGAGCATGGTTACGGCTTGAGTTTTTTTGGTGATGATATTGGTGTTGTTTGTGTTAGAGTTCGAAATTGTTTCGCAAGTTGTACATCTCCCTCTTTTTCGCATTTGCGTTTAGTTTGGTTCCTTTTTTTGCTCCTCTTCCTCCTTCCTTTTCTGGCTATTTGCTATTCCTTACTACTTTCGTCTTTCGACGAAATTTCTAAGGAATCGGAAGTGGGTATGGGCATGTTGTAAGTTTTTATGTGTGTTTGTGTAAGTGGTTGCGTTGTTGTTTTCGATGGTGTTGTTGATTGTGTGATTCTGTGATATAGGGGAGGCGGGATCAGTTTTAGTATCTTCCTTTGGTTTTCCTGTACTTTTAGTTTTGTTGTTGGTGGTGGTAGTATTTTATTTTCGATTGTTGATAGACAGACAAACAGAAAGACAGACAGACAGACAGACAAATAGATAGATAGATAGATAGATAGATAGATAGATAGATAGATAGATAGATAGATAGATAGATAGATAGATAGATAGATAGATAGATGTGTGTGTGCGTGGACCTGTGTGTGTGTGTCTGTGTGCTTGTATGTATGATGTATGTATTTATACATATCTATAGTCGAATAAAATTTGAGGAAAAGCCTTGCAATATGCTATACAAAACTCATCCACAGGCACTGGCTACCGAATGTCATCATATAATGAGAATACCCCTGTCACATGATACACGTCTGGAATTCCATAGTATCGGTGGTGCTTATACAAAGAAATGAATAAGAGGAAATTGATTGACCGATATTCTTTATTCCATACACTACAATTGTTTCTACGCATTCTCAAACATAATATAGTATGTTAGTGTGCTATTTTCTGAAAAATGCTAATAATCGCACACTATTTTGAGTATTCATTCTTGTATGGAGTGAAATGACTGTCTCATCTAACAAAGAACCTATTGAAAATACTCGCATAAGCACATTTTACACTTTTTATGGATGGTAGTGATTGCGCAATATGTTAGTTATATCATCTTACGAATGTACTACAAGTGTGACGGGGTGCAGAAAGAATTGTAGTGATATTGAATAAAGAATGTCGCTCAATTCATTTTCCTTTATTCATTTCTCTATATACATACATGCATACATACATACATACATACATACATACATACATACATACATACATACATACATACATACAAAGTGAGGGAGAGTGAGCGACAGAATAATCTGCCAAAAGGAGTAATATCCAATATGATATGTGTTTATTTGTATATTTAATTATTTTCTGTCAGTAATGTTTTAATATAATGCCAGAGGGTGGGAATGAAGAGAGACAGAGAGATTGTGCTTGTGTGAGAGTCGAAGTAGGAAGAATGTATAAGATATTGCTAGAGAACAAAGGCGAAAGAGGGTTAAACAGACGGAGAAAGGTTACGTGTGAACTGGAAAAGTGAAAGGTAGAGAGAGAGAGAGAATGACAGAGACAGAGAGATTGAGGGATGGAGAGTGAAGATATGAAGAAAAGAGTGAAGATTTGAAGACGTGAAAGGCACAGTAAGAGTGCTCTTTAAAGGAAATGTGTCAGAGAGAGAAATAGAGATAGGAAAGTTTGGAGAGGAAATGTGCAAACTTGGCTGCAAGCGAAAGATTGGCGGAAGAAAAGTGTAGTAATGCGTAGCAATGTTTCTGACGTCACTTCTTCTTGTATAGTTATGTCGTTCTCTTTTTCTATCTGTTCTTCTCTCCATACATATTTATAGCGCATTCAGATAACAGTTTCTAAAATTTTCAATATTCGAAGAAATAGGATGGCTGGATGGTTTGTATTCATTTAATTTACAGCTATAGCCCTCAAATAAACTAACGGAATTTTACATTACGCTGTGAGATATGAATTATAAATGGAAATTTAAGTTCGAGTCTATTTTAGAAAAGCGTTTGAAGAAAAGTAAAATAAATAAATACATAAATAAATGGCATATCTGTCGCCATAGACTCGAATCAGTTGTTGTGCAGAAGAATTTAGATTAGCATCTGTAGCTAATGTGAAAGGAGCAAGCAATTTGTCAGCGACTGCCGGTATAACACAAGGTGTATCTATTAAATTAGAACTTCCTATTTGTGTCTATTAAACCAGAAACAAAGAAAGTGTTGATTTTTTTTGTGATATTTATTGAAGTTACCAACCGTATTGTACCAAATGGCAATATCAAAATTTTTAAAGACTGAGTGTATATCAGTTGTCAAATCACATTGACAATAACTTGATATTTTGTTTGCCATGAGAAGGGAAAACATTCTGGTTCAGAAAGAATTCAAGTTATGGAGACAAACGTAAAATATTTCATACCCTGTTGCTCCAATAAACTTCAATTAATAATAGTTAAAATCTCGTCTGTCTGTAGCTACGCTGTTAAGGTTATCATGTCATTTGTTGTTGTTTACATGCTAAGAGAAAAGTCCTTTAATGTACGTTTACAACGTTCTTCAACTGATGAACGAAACAAAATATTATATATTAAATTTTTTAAAATCAACTTTATTTATACTTTCTAGCACTAGGTGGTCTTCTCGAGAAGACTCTCTTTCATGACAAATTACTCATCATACAATTATATTGGTTTTATTAGACACAGTCACTTCAGACTAAATTGTCTAACCTGCAGCTAAGCATTCATACTGTCTTATACGCTAATTCTCTGATGATAGTTTCCGTGTTAGTCTCATTTGGTAATCATTCATATTCTACGAGGATTGGCCGTCATTTATCGCTTGACTATCTTCTCTTCTTCTCTCTCTCACCCACCCTCCGTCTCCCTCCTTCTCTCACTCTCTCTCTCTTCCTCTCTTTCTCACTCTTTCTGTTAATCTGTTTTTATAAGTGTTTGCGTATGCTTGTGTATGTATTTATATATTTATATGTATGTGCGGGTGCATATACGCATGTATGTATATCTGTATGTATGTAGCTGTGTTTCTTTGTACATGATTTATGTATATATGTTGCTGAATACAACCGAAATATTTCACTGTCGCCCCAAATGCAATGAATCAAAATAAACATGATATATTTGTTTATCTTTGTCCGTATGAAAATATGCATTTACGTAGATTTGATTAAATCTTACGCCCTTGGAGAGATGCATTCAACATTATAAAGACAGACAGACAGATTAAGTATGCATGCATGTATGTATGTGTGTGTGTATGTGTGTATACGTACAGAAACTCACGCGTGCGCACACACACACACACACACACACACACACACACACACACACACACTGGGATGAAGGGAACAGTTGATCTTAGCTGCATTTGAATTCAGAAGGTAAAGAAAAAACAGGAGAAATATCACCAGCCATGTTTCCGAAGTTATAAGGATTATGTCTGGTCATCGCATTCACTCAATATATAATATAATGTAAAATTTGTTTTGTTTGCTTTTTTCAGTTTACACATGCCACTGCATTTATAAAATTACCAAGAATTTAGCATTCGATAAAATTCCTAATTTTTATATTTTGAAGTAAATTTGTTATTTATATTTACATAAAAGTATTTATTTATTTATTTATATATATATATATATATATATATATATATATATATATATATATATATATATATATATATATATATATATATATATATATATATATATGTATATATATATATATATATATATATATATATATATATATATATATATATATATATATATATATATATATATATATATGTATATATGTATATATATATATATATATATATATATATATATATATATATATATATATATATATATATATATATATATATATATATATATATATATATATACATATATATATATATATATATATATATATATATATATATATATAAATAGGCACAGAAGTTGCTGTGTGGTAAGAATTTTGCTTCCCAACCACATCGTTCTGGGTTCCGTCCCACCGCGTGGTACCCTGGGCAAGTATATTCTATTATAAAAAAACACTTGTGAGTAAATTTGGTAAACTGAGACTGAAAACTTGTGAGTAGAATTGCTAGACAGAAACTGAAAGAAGCCCGTGGTAGTTATCATTAAAAATAATTACGGCATTCATTATCTGCCACAAATATTACAAATGTGTATATTCCCAAGCATGGAAGATTTTGTGTTACTCACTCCTGCTAGAAATAGCAACCACGCATCTTTTAAAGCAACAAGAAAAGCACATCGTAATGATCAAAATAAAACTTTGGATACTTCTTTAAGCCATTGCCCCTTACCCCCAGTACTCATTTTATTTTGTAAGCCTGGTAATAATTTTATGTTCTTATACTGAACCGCTAGGTTATAGGGACGTAAAAAAACCCACACAGACTGACTGTCAAGTGGTGGTGGGAAACAAATAAAAATACAATGATATATACATAGGCTTCAGTTTTCGTCTCCCAGATCTCCTCACAATGCTTTACCCGGCTCGAGACTAGAGTAGACGTCACTGAATCTGAAACCATGGGATTTGGAAGCAAACTTCTTACTACTACCACATAATCATGCTTGCACCTATATAGCCATAAATGTCTTTAGTTAAACAATATTAAAATTTTTATTTATTAAGCTGAAAAAGACAACCTAAATTTCACTAAAATAGCAATTTAAAAAAACACCTAACATAACATCTATTTTTCTAAAAATGAAACTCGGGGTAGAGTTAATAGTTTTAAAATCCTCTCAGACACTATTTGTATTTAAAAACTGAATATATTTTTTATTAAGTTAACATTTTGAACGAACAAAGAATTTAAATTTTAAATTTTACAATCATGCTGTCAGCAAAGCGACGGATGATGAGCTACTCTGTTCTAGCATGTGAAATATTTAACGATTTCAGAGTTATGGCAATCGTCTAGGAGAAATAAATGAAACACATTTGAAAAAAAAATGTTTATCACATACAAAACATGTATAGTAAAAGACATATCAATTCTGGGATTATGTATGGTCTCCACAAGTCCTCTTATTGCCCGGGATTCTACGGGAAGAATAGATTGCTTATCCAAACTTATATAACAGGAGGTAGCTAGCAGGTTTGTTCTAATCTGCAATGAAAGAGACGAGAGTTACGCAAATATGTATTCATACATACATACATATACATACATATACATACATATACATATATATATATATATATATATATATATATATATATATATATATATATATATATATATATATATATATATATATATATATATATGTATGTATATATACATTATAATGGAATAATTACTGTGAAGCATTGTGTAGAATATATTGCATAAAAGATCATAGATAAGGCCAAAACAATGCGAAGTAAATGCAAGGTAAATCACAAGAAAACTAATATGTGAATTAACGTAGACTTATCTTGTATTCAATATTTCGGGGTTATGACCCATTTTCAAAAAATTGACGAATGTTGCCGATGTGCGTGTGTGTGAGCTTATGTGTAAGGTCCTATTGATCCGATCAACGGAACAGCCTGCTCGTGAAATTAATTTTCATGCAGCTAAGCACGCCAGACACATATATATATATATAAATTATATATATATATATATATATATATATATATATATATATATATATATATATATATATATATATATATAAATTTGACATAAGCCATTCTTTCTTGTCTTGGGATTCACGCTCAAACGGCTGGGTGGAGTTGCGCGAAAAATTACACAGATGTGTAGAATGATCCGATGGTGTTGCTGGGCTTTGTAATTTTTCTTGGCTGCCATGGTTACCGAGATAGTCTACTATAATCATACTCTTGTGTTTATGAATGAGAAAGGAAGGGGTGATAGATGAATAAGGAAGGAGGGAGTGATGTCATACTTGGTAGTGAGATGATGAAAATTGTACGCTGAAAAAATAAATCAAACAGCGTTTCAACTCTGTATGAATATATGTGTGTGTGTGTAAAAGGGGGGGGGGGTATGTGAATGTGTGTGTGTGTGTGCGTGTGCGTGTGCGGGCGCAATGGACGTGGGATGGTGCGTCTTTGTTCGCTTAGTATTTGGGTTTATTTTTTGATTTGGTTGAATCTTGGTCGTTCTTTTTTGTTGGTCAGTTATTTTTAGCGCTTTGACAGAAAAAGTCATTCTAAAATTGTTTTCTAACGTAATCGTGCCCAAACAAGAGCAGGTTTTACAGCAGGTTTTACAGAGCAGGTTTTACAGCCACATTATCCAAACCGACCGGGTGAAACCAGGCTTAGCTGCTAGTATATATATATATATATATATATATATATATATACGACTGGAGTCTTTCAATTTCCATCTACCAATTCTACGCACAAGGCTTTGGTCGGCCCGAGGCTATAATAGAAGGCACCGGCCCAAAGTGCCACGCTGTGGGACTGAACCCAGAACCATGTCATTGAGAAGCAAGCTTCTTACCACACAGCCACTCCTGCACCTATATGCCAGCAACACACAATTTCAAAGGTAACAGACCTCAACTAAAGATAATTAGTATACAAAACAGCTTTCTGCAGTTGAGGATAATGAAATTTTGAGAGATGTCTAATTTCCGTAGTAAAGATGCTTTATGTCTTTTTTAGATGGTTTATGTCTTTTCTGGAGCCTCTAAAGATGGCGGTGCTGATATAGGAAGAGAACATGACTAATAGTTGTAGCAGCAAGAAACAGTGTATCGTGATATAAGGTTTCCTGATAAGGAAGACATTGGTATGTATATGTGCGACAGGGTACCTGCTGGTAAAGAACACCAAGGACCAGGTGGGATGGTGTACCAATACACAGATTTCACGTACAACCTATCATATACTTTTAATTCAATGTATTCATAGAAGTGCTCTTCCGATTAAAAACAAAAAGTCGGAAACTTCATGGCCGAACTCCATCTGAACAGACTTGGTGCTAGGCAACAAAACTGCAACAAGAACAATAAGACAAAGAAGAGACTAGCATCTAAACGATTTTTTTAATATTCTTTTGCATAGTATCTATAGTGCTGTCAATGTTTTGTCTCTCGAGTTAACAGCTTAATGTAATAACATGATGAAAATTATATACTTCTTATAACTACGAGGTTTCAAGTCAGGACGTGTATTGCGGTTTAAGAATCTAAATACATTATACTATGAAATATAAGAATGGAAAAACAAATTATAATGGTTTAAAAAAGACAAATATATTTGAGATTTATGTGAGTGTGTCTTTGGTGTATATATATATGTGTGTATGTATCTATATATGCGCGTACATATATCATATATATTTCATATTAATGTAACTCTACGGTATATTTAATTTCATTTATCAAATAAAATTTCTAAAGTTGTTACTTATCTAACTATTTGTTTCGGCTTCTCTGAACTTCATGTTATCAAATATAAAGTTACAGTAACATATACTAAAATGCCTATTAACAAAGAGAAAAATTTTCCCTAAAGCATCAGTGTTTAATTTTCTGTGAAATTAATTCTTAACTACTCCAAATTATCTCCCCTTCTCATTTGCCACAAGATTCTTGTTTTTATGTTTCCAATTAAAAGATCACTTTTAGAATGCCCCAACGTTAGTTACTTTATTATTTCAACTTTAGCACACCTCTTTCAAGTGTCTAAATGTATACACACACATGCAAATTTATACTCATACATACATGCACTCGCACACGCATGCATGAATGTATGTATACAACTATATGTATAATACACATATACATATATATAATATAAATAGCCGGCAGGCTTATTAAAAGATACTAAAAAATAATTAAATAATTAAAAAAAAATAACGTCACTACAGGACGGCTACCAGTGAGGAATATGGGTAGGGCGAAATCACTTGTCCTGACTGTTCCGACACCCGTAGCAAACGATTCTCGTTTGCCAAGCATACAAAATATGCACCATGCTTCCAAATGAGAGGTTCTCTCAAGGTAAATAACGCAGTATTCTGTATTTTAATACACGAACGTTAAGTTGATTACAACGATCACCTTTGGTATTAATACTAATTCTGTTGTTATTCATATGTGTTGTGTGTGTGTAGGTGTGTGTGTGTGCGTGCGTGCGTGCGTGCGTGGGAATATATTTCTGTTTATTTACTATTACTCTGAAAGAAATATATATATTCAAGTCTGCTTCACGATTGGGCTCTATTATATGTAAACTGAATCACTGTGTATAGAGAGATATTGTGTACATATATAGATAGATAGAGAGAAAGAGAGGTAGACAGAGAGAGAGAGAGAGGTAGACAGACAGATAGACATACATACAGACAGACAGAGAGATTGATCGATAGACAGATAGATATAGACATGTGTATGTCTATAAATAAGTATATTGTATATCTTACATGTGTGCACGTCCATCAACATATACACACACACACACACACACACACATATATATATATATATATATATATATATATATATATATATATATATATATATATATATATATATATATATATATATATATATATATATATATATATATATATATATATATATATATATAAAATAGACAAATTTTTTAACGATTGTGATTTTGATTTTTATATATTTTGCTTTACCTATATTTGTTTAATTTTCGCTAAAGTTTTACCATCAATTATTTTGTTACTTTTGCGGAAGAAGTAATTGCAATCTTATAAACTGTTAGACTTTGAAGACATTCAATACACTTCCCTTTTCTAGATAGTCGGATGCAAAAATTGGATTCTAAACTAATATTTATGGCTTTGCCAGCGTTTTGTATGCCATTAGTTATTATATACTATTTTAAGCACCATCATTTTTTTATTTTGTATTCTTATATTTGTGGAAGGTTACACGAGGAGATAAATCTGTACATGACCAAAAATAGAAATTTGAGTACTTTTTAAAAGGTAGAAATGAATACTGAATAATGCTGATAAAAAGCTGGAAGGAAAAGTTATATTCGAAATCAATAATTTAAGAATAGCTTTTTTCGTTGTTATTTGAAGTCAATCTGTCAAGATAGTTTCGAGGAAGGAAGCAATGAAATAAGAAAAATGTTAGAGATATTTTCATTTCTCTTTTAGAATGACAAGTCATATAAAAGATTCATTCGCCTTTAGCCCAAATATTTAGTACCCTAAAAGTTAAATGGGTGTCGGTATTTTATTTTGGAATTATTTATAACGAAGATATTTTATTTCAAATGTCCTCTGAAGTTGATTCAAATCAAATGTGTTAAATATCTGACAGCGTTGTTAATGCTTGTAACCTGATAAACTGAAAGCCGTATCCAAACTGGTGTCTAAAACTGTTTCTATTTTTACTCAACACCATGTGACGAATTATCGCTCATTCGCTGTAATTTATAGAAATAAAAGAAAATATAATATAATGTTATATATGAAACGATCATAATGTAGCGAATTAGCTATTCGGTTAGAATGTTCAAAGTTTATATTCACGCTCTAACTTAAATTTTCTAACTCATTAATTTCATCTTTTTTTTACTGTTATGGTTGATAATGTTGTGTAGCTCAGTTTAGATTTCATCGAACGATTCTAAGTCACACAGAATTATCAGAAACCGATATTCTCAGCTAAAACATAATTTTGATTTAGTGAGGATTGTGCTACATATTTCGATACAGTGTTAACTTTATGGTGTGTAATATGTCTGCTGTCTATTCTAGTTTTGTAAACTTGTAAATTAAGGGTAGTGGTTATAGTCTGGACATAATGCAATCTCTTTACTGATTACTCTATAGATAACAGTGGCACCCACAGAAAAAGTGAGCAGGATGAACTTGGTCAGGCCTCGACTGTTGCTGTTTCTCCGCACTTATTGCTGATAGTGTGTATCTCAACAAAGTCTTTGGCACTTGCGAAGTTAATAATGTTGTCATTATTTCTGCATTATGTGTTCCTCTTGCTAGTTCACACTAAATAGGCGAGATAATGTTTTCATTGTTGTCGTGATTGTACATCGAAGTGCTGTATATGTCTGGAGTGTATGGAGGTTCTTCTTGTAGTGACGGGGACTACGGTAGACTTTGAAGAATACTGCAAGAAACAGCCGTACCATTATTATGTTCAATTGTTCTTTCTTTTTTTATTATAATTATTTTGGTTTGTAAGGAGACTGTTAGATCTCAGTACAATCTATTATGATGTGTAACGCATCGTTTTGTGTAATTAGAAGTTTACTGTTCTTTATTATAAAGAATTGGAGTTAACTCATGATGGATCTAAAGTATTATTCGCACGCTAAAGTTGTTTCTTTTTGTAAACCAGGTATTGAATGCATTGGAATCTTCCTCATCGGTAGTTTTTGTCAGAGTGGTAATGTGTTGTCGTTGGAGTGTGTTACCTAGTGGGTCATTTGGTGAAGTCGATTATGATATTTATAAGTCTATAATATTAAATCAACCCAAGGTGAAGAGCTGGCAGAAGCATTAGCATGCTGGGGAAAATGCTTAATGGCATTTCGTCCGTCTTTACGTTATGAGTTCAAATTCAACCGAGGTTGACATAGCGCTTGATCCCTTCAGAGTCTAACTGAACAATAAATAAGTAATAATTGAACACTAGTGTCTACATACTGGATTTATCCCCTCCCCGAAGTTGCTGGTCTTGTACCAAAATTTGAAACTAATATTAAATGAATCATGTTTCTATTTTTATTATGAAAGATTGTATTCTGATGTAATGTATTCAATAAGTTTACAAATGTTATTTGTGATATCTGTATACTGCATTTATCATGTTTTTCATTTATCAGACCATCTCCTTCAAGAAAGCGTCGCCTAACCTTATTTAAGCATAACTCTGGAATAGTGGAGGTTCTGAGTTTTAATTGTAAGAATGCTTCCAGTATTATTGCTATATGAATCTTGTGCGTGATAATAAATATTTCTAGTTCTATAAAGATGTTCGTTATTCCATTAGTAATATATTGCAGAATTTTAGATATTCACAGTATTCGTACATAAAAT
Organism: Octopus bimaculoides; assembly: GCF_046866305.1. Taxonomy (NCBI): domain Eukaryota; kingdom Metazoa; phylum Mollusca; class Cephalopoda; order Octopoda; family Octopodidae; genus Octopus; species Octopus bimaculoides. Next base: position 61,500,068 of record NC_142931.1, on the reverse strand, counting down.
GCTTATTAATAAATATACTCTGTGCAGACCTGTGACGTGGACAAAGAAAATAACAACGGTAACTTAAGGTTTTTTATTATTGCTGTTGGTGTCTGTTATTTTTCCACCAAGTCATCTACCTTTCTGGATTATTTCCGATTATTACTGGTGGCATTGTTCGTGTGAGCATTGTGAAGGCTTTAGCACTTCCCTTTGTATGCGCTTTATAGTCAGTTGTCTGCAGATTCCTAACTCAAACATTCTCTGATGGCGTTCGCCTATGTGAGAAATATTCCCCTGTATATAGAACACATTCTTCGACAAGTATTCTAGCTATTACCAGCCTACCTTTGTGTGGTAGGTTCAAAATTAGCTTCCTCCGTAGGGCGGCGAGCTGGCAGAATCGTTCTCACACCGGGCGAAATGCTTAGCGGTATTCCGTCTGCCGCTACGTTCTGAGTTCAAACTCCGCCGTGATCGACTTTACCTTTCATCCTTTCGGGGTCGATTAGATAAGCACCATTTACGCACTGGGGTCGATTTCATAGACTTAAACCCTTTGTGTCTTTGTTTGTCCCCTCTATGTTTAGCTCCCTGTGAAAAATAAAGAAATAAATATTAGTTTCCTCTGTACATTTAACAAATACTCGAAACGATAGAAAAATATAGTTGTAGATTTGATTCTTCATAAATACAGGGATTACTTGATATGTATAAATGTATTTAAAAATATAAAGAAACCACTGAACGTGGTTTTCACTGCTCAAATTTAAAACATCTAAATTTGAAATTTTGTTTCCTTTAGCAGTGGATATCATAAAATATTCAAATATGATTCTTCTTTAGATTGCAAAACTATATATACATATATAAATATAAATATATATATAGAGAGAGAGAGAGAGAAAGAGAGAGAAAGAGAGAGAGAGAGATCTATATAGCCCTCGACTCCCTTACGGAAAACGACTTCCAGGCCGTATTTCAAAAGTGGCAGGAACGCTAGAACTGGTGTATTGCTGCGCAAGGTAACTATTTCGAAGGTAAATACGTTATTTTTTATTAAGTAAATACGTTATTTTTTATTAGGTAAATACGTTATTTTTTATTAAACATAACTAGCCCGTGAACTTTTTGATACTATGTGTGAATTTTCTCTGCTATATAACTCTGTATGGATGAATTTTCTTTGCTATTAACTCTTTTATTTTACTTTCACTGTTCTAGCCATTTTCATTTTGTTTTTTTTTTATTTTCTGTTCTTGTTCTTTTTTTGCATTAACGTACGCATTATTGTGCGGTTCAGAGGCTTGCTTTTCCACCACATAATTTTCATGTTTGCCCCATTGAGTGGCACTTTAAGTAAATGTCTTCTACTATAACCTCTGGTCGACCAATGGTTTGTGAGTGAATTTAGTATACGGAAACTTTGAAAGCTTGTCGTGTGTGTGTGTGTGTGTGTGTGTGTGTGTGTGTGTGTGTGTGTGTGTGTGTGTGTTTGCCTTCGTGTTTGTACCCACATCTCTTTATGACCAGTATTTCATTGTTTATATCTCCCAAGGGTAAGCAGTTTTGGCAAAAGAGTTTGATATAATAAGCATATAATAATCGTATCATAAGTACTACAATTTTAAGAAATGTCCAAACATAGCCACAGTCAAATTACTAAAACAAGTAAAAGAGAACAAGAGAAAGGAGAGGATGCAAAAACACCAGGGAAACAAGGATCACCTGCTCTGTCAAATAGTAAGGGACAAAATCTTTACAAAGGGAAATAAATAATATTGTTACTAAGAAAAAGACGAGGCCTAAAGCTATTGACAAGATCCATCGTTAGAACGAAAGCAAAGCATTGTTAATAGTGGTGAATAATTAGATTGGGAGTAATGAGAGTGAGAAAATTAAATTAACAGTAATGAATATGTAAATAATGGAGGAATGTGAAGTAATAAGTAGAAAGGAGTGTTAGTTCAAGGCATCGGTTCAAGCAAAGAAAGTAACAAAAACGCAAACAAATTTGAATAGCCAAGACAGAAAGAAATTCAAGTCTGGAAAAGCATATGTACATATACATGCACACACATACACACACAAGCATATACACACACGTACATACATGTATATATATATATATACCAAATATATATATATGCCAAATCAGACTGGAGCCTGGTGTTGCCATCCGGTTTCACCAGTCCTCAGTCAAATCGTCCAACCCATGCTAGCATGGAAAGCGGACGTTAAACGATGATGATGATGATGATGATGATGATATGTATATTTATATGTGTATATATATATATATATATATATATCTATATATATATATATATGGGTGGGTGGGTGTGTGTGTGTGTACACGCCACAGAACCGCACAAGATCAGAACTCAGTATCTAAGCGTTATCCAAGCTTAAAGACATTATCAATGAAGTCAAACCACCATCAATATAAATAATCTTCACATACCATGAATCCACAAACGCCTTCCATTTTACTAGAACAAAAGACAACTCAGAATAACGAGACTAAGACATAAACAATTTGCCAAACAAGCACAACAAATATGCATTCCCTTCATCAACTAGCAAGCGGATATCACTATGGTTTCGACACCAGGACAGTACCGTTCAACAGCATTAAAACATAATAAAATCCGCCTGAGAATCCATAGCAATCAGCTGGACCGAAATATTCGGGTAGCATGTCCACTACGCCAGCACCTGCTTATAACTACAAGCAATATCAACAAATTAAACATTTAGTATTAACTTGTTAAAATACAGTAGCTATAAAAACTTATTCTGAAAAGAGATAGATAGATAGATAGATAGATAGATACAACAATTAATTTGGAAACGGTCACCACCAACTTCTCTTGACCAATTCAAGAGATATTTATTTTTAGGCTTTGTTTTACAATGCTATTTTCAAAAAACTTCAGCACTAAAGTTGTATGTTTGAAGACTCAGATACTCCAATTTTAACATACTCGTTTTCATATTAATGGCTTCTCTGAAGAATTTAATTTTCATACCCGCAAATGTACAATGCTATACATTTAATTAATGATACTTGCATCATTACTTCGGCAAGAAATCAGATTAAGATGGTATGTTACTCGGAATGGAATTTTTTCAGTAGCCAACTACAGGAAAATAATACTTGTATTTAACTAATGTTGTTTTACCCACGTGCATTAAATATGTTAAAATTAACTCATTGAATTATATGCGAATCCTTCAAATTTAAATAAAGAAAATATAATGTACGTATTAATGCCTAATGTAAAATTAATTGGAAATATTGTTTATAATGAAGTATTATAATAAAAGATTGGCATTTTGTCTTCTCTGAAATATAATTACTGAGATACCATATAATTATTTAAAAATTTCAAATTCGATGAAGGATAGTTTTCTAAATCTGGAGAGATACTAAAACATAATTAGCATTGTATAATTCGTTTAAGTTATGTATGAATCCTACTAATGTGGAGTACATGCTGTTAATATATTTTGTCTTCGAACTTCAGCAAAGAATTGTTTCCGCGTTCTTAACTATTGTTCCTCGTCCAAATAAGAGATTTGATTGACTGACATTCAGTGAAAATCTACAGATAAAATAAAGGCGGTAAATACATTCACGAGTATTGAAGATTTAGAAAGGAAAGACTGAGAGATATGTGTCGTGCTGGTCTTGAAGGACACAGTAACAATAACGAAATAAAGAGAGGCAAGTGAGCCGCTATATGCAGCTGATTCAGAAGAATCGGGATCGTTGTACTATATTATTATATTATTATTATTATATAAGAGACACAAAGAGGAAATCCACACTCCTGTGAGCTTGTAGTTGGAAAGTATAGGTGAGTGAACCATTGCCATTTCTTTTCTGTGTAGCTTAGTGTACTTTTGTTATATAGTTTTACACTAACGTATACTGGACTTAATACGAGAACTCACCAGAGATTACGATTGCAAGTCAATTGAAAATGTTAAACAGAAAATCATAACAAATTAGATCAATACTCGAGAACATGTAAATTATTATCAATTATCTCAGTTCATATATCATAAGTGAATTATTATATGTTCAATGTAAATGTAAGGAGCCTCCCCGGGCGAACTGGTTTGCGCGTTATCTTAATTTTATTCTGTTTGGCTGATTAGTCTGTTTCTAATTATTTGTTACGCATTCATATTCCTCCTCTTTAGCACATTCCATCTTATATTCTTTGGTGACCGTTATCGTAATATTGAAATGTAAACCGATGTAATTTCTTTTATTACAGATCATAGTGTAGACTCTTAAGATAATTAACTTGCATTTAATTAATTATTCAATAACTAAAATTATATAAGAGAAGACATTTCTGTTGAAATTTACACATAAAGAGAGACGATGACTTCATCAAAGAAAAGTTGAACACTTCAGAAGTATTGGGTTGTTACTCAGTAATGTGAAAGTGAAAATAATTGCAGTCACTTCTTGAAATGTTCAGTTATATTACATTTTTAAGCGCTTTCAGGTGTTTCTCCTCGCAGACGATCACTGCTCAAATAATTCGCTTCTGTTTTAAGAAGTAAAATATTAGGTAATTGATCCTTGATACAATGTCTGAAAAAAAGACTGAATAGTCACGGCTGGAATGCATTTTATTGTAGTCCTTGCTTGATCAAAGCTGAACTAGGGCGAACCAACTTCGATGCTTCGCATATCGTCGAAACGTTTCCGGTGTTCTTCCTCATCCATCACATTAACTACTTCAATGCTAAATGCTTGACTGAAACATGCATTAGAAATTATACATTTTCGGACCTAACTTTATCGACTAAATGTACTTTCATTGCCTTTTTCCTTCCACCGATCCTAAAATTTCGTATACTTCATTGGTAGTTTAGTCACGATGAGTAAGATAGCGTCCATGTTACTTTATTTTCCCCCCAGTGCTTCCAAAACTTGTGGGAGGAAGAGATGAAGGTACTCTCAAACACCACTAAGGGTGCCTGACACCAAGTACTGGTGTTAAACCGGACAACAGATTAAGATTATTATCCAAGAACTCAGAAAGTCCAAGTATTATAATATCACCAATCCACTGCATGGATTGCTACATTATTTAGTCAACCATCGAAAGGGTGAACAGTGAAGTTGGCCTCGGTGGGATTTGAACACAGAGTGCAGAGAGTTGGAACAAATAACGTGCATACTTCATTTCCAACTGGTAGTTGTAATGAACCTCCACAAAAAAGACTGAAATCATGGTTAAATCGATTGTTTCTTCCAAATATATGCGAACAATCCCAAAAGTACAATCAAACACATGAGAAAATATAGGTTTTGACATCAAGTTTCCATTTCTCCCTTAATTGTTTTGGTTAGCCTTTCAAAATAACATTCAAGATAATTCATTCACATCAATTATATGTCGAGATTTGCAATCAGGAATTTCGTAATATCCAATAATATAAGAGTAAATCAAGCATTGCTAGAAGAAATGTTTTTATACTTCTTTTTTTAGTGATTTGTCCTATTTTATCCGGTGTTGTAATCCTGGTAATGCAGACAACACGCTACATTTGTTGTAGTGACTGCTTCCCTTTACATATAAATGTAATTGCAACACTGAATTAGAAGACCTGAATTAGAAGAGTAGACTGTTTATTAAAAAAACACGAAACCAAGACCGAAACTGTACGAGCAAATTAATGTTTTGATGTTTAACATTGGCTACCTAAATTTACACGGACGTTAGTGTTATTGAACTGCTGAATGATGTTTACTCTCTTATTGATTGATCAATGTCAGAACTTGATTAAATTTCCTGGTCTATTAGGAAATTCACCAAGAAACATGTAAAGAAATAAAATTTGATTAAAAGAAAAGTTTCAGAAAAATATCACTTCACTTAACCATTTCTGAAAGATCATTTAACTCTGGGGAATACTCATCTATATACAAATGTTATTCTATTTTTCTTCTTCCAGATAATATTGGTTTCTTTTCACTAGGCACAATGATTCAATAGGCTTAGAGAAAGAATGCATGTGTTTCGAACGTTCTTGCCATCTCTATAGGCATTAATCTGCTAAAGGTAAGTGAATTTGTTTCATGGACAGTTTGAAACTATTGTCTCTTCAACAGAGTAGAAACTTGCGATATTCTCTTACAATTAAGATTGGTTATTAGATTATATTGAGGAAGATTATGTTCGCCATGATGAAATTTGAACTACATACGTATAAAAAAAAAACGAAACTAAATTCCGTAAGATACTTAATGCAGTACTGTAGCATTTTTATCAACTTTAACACTTCTGAATAATACTAGAAATACTTTCTTTTATAGTCAGTGGAATCGGTTCAATATTTCATCGTTAAAATTTAGATGAATTGTCGAGATTTGAACTTACAGCATAGAAGGCCGAAACTAAATGCAGCACCATTCATGTCCAACCGCTGCTTTCTTCGGGATCCCGTTTTGTTGCTAAAATCATTATATTTCATTTCTATACGTATTTGTTACAACATGTTTAACATTTTGTACTTTGAATGAGTTCAAAGGCAAATAAATGATTGAATGTAAACACTTTTGAACCCAATCAAAACACAATTTGTGTATGGGATGCGAAATTGTTTCAAAAGTGAACTAAAACGGGTGAAGGACTTGAATGACGAGAATTAAGTCTTCTTTTACAAGGTGCAAAATAGGTAAAATCCAGAAATAAAGGAGCTTGTAGTAGCCTAGATTGGCAAAAGTTGATCCGTAGAAGTTCGTAGAATATAAATATATTGCAGTGAATTCCGTTGCCATTAGTCTGTCTTAAGAGAAAAAATACTAGAAACTAGAGAGACAAATGACTCAATATTAACACAAAAGCTTACTTATGCATTATAATAGGAGGTGCATTAGATAGCGTTATATGTGGTCATATCGATTAGACGTCTGGCACGACGACCAGTTGAAGTTTCCCACATTCCTACTCTACAATGTATTAGTGGGTCGTACTATTTCGCCTTCACTGTGACACCTGCTGGTATCTACGTTTAGTTCTCCTCTTCATGTTTAATTTCACTACCTTTATTAATTTTGTTCGTGTGTGCTTACTCCCTCAACAGTCTTGAAAACTGTGAAGTATTGATATGAGAATCAACTGAAAATAATGCTGATTCTACATCCAGCCATTGTCAGGAATTATAAATAAGAACATTTTTCCAACAGATTGAATTCCAGTTAGATAAGTGCCCAGCTTTGTACGGGGTTACACAACCGGCTTGAGTATATTCCAGTACCCTCATGAATTTCAGCTCGTGATTGCTGCCCAGAAATGCATGCCCTCTGAAATATTCACCTAAGATATTTATAGAATTCAAAGTACCAGTTCGCAGCACCTCATGAATCTCGATTTATTATCTTTCCAGTGACAAAAATTATATCAAATAAGCAATGAAATCAATAGAGTTAAGTTTAAAATGAATAACACTCAATTTGCTGGATGCCTATCTCTCTTCTCTCTGAAAACTTCGGTCTAGTTTTGACCACATGCCGAATCTCTTACTAACAACTAATCTATAGATATTGCTCCTCATTGTGACACAAATCCCTCAAATGTTGTCTCTAACTATTATATACTTCCCAGTAAACACTATATTTACAACTATACATCTAAATTTTTGTCAATTCGCATGAAGAATACGCTTTTCCAACCTCTCTAATCTGGATATCAGCAAAACAGAATCGCAATTAATCAAGCTTAATCTCTTCTTAACTCTATTCCCTAAGTACCTGCTCACTAAGTCCTTCCAGTCACCAGAAACTGTTCAAATGTCCTTACTCATGTTACAGCAGCATCACACGTAAATCTTCCTTGAATTTGTTGTCTTCGATGGCTCAACTGATCTTGACAACCAAACACCTCCGCACCAATGCTGCTGCAGTCGTTTACCAATTTGAGCTCTCTACAATAATTAGTGTCTTTTGTATTCATTTTCCCGACAGACACACCAAACACTCTTGACCTTTTTCTCGCCTCCATATACAAACTTTGCGAAATCATCAACGTCTCTTCGCCTATTGGATCATATCAAGGCCTTTCACAACAAGGCCTTTCACCTCCTCGCGAAAATCTAGGGTATTTCGAGTCATCTAAATGAAGTGGAGTTTCTAATTCTAGTAGATCTCTTAACTTGCGCATCCGTCATGGAATCGAAGTCCGTAACTCGAAATATTCTAAGTGTTTCACACAGTTGCGTTGCAAAAGTATAGACGAAGGACATGCCTGGAGGAGCTGGAAAATAATCCCCTACCTCAACCAACAACTGGATTTTTTTACCCATTGCATTAATTCCTACAAGATTATCATCTGAGCTGCAAACAAGATCTCCATGCATCAAACAGCCAGTAATCTCCTCGTTGCCCGTTCCCAGTAAATCAATTAAGAAATTTTCTTCTCCATTTTACTATACCCACTTCCATGTTCTCTGAAAACGCCTTCTGTTGCTTAGAAGTGATGAGCCTCTGATACTGACAATATCCCTATCATTATCACCAAACAGAGCTATCTAGGGTTCGCCCTTAATCTAGCGAAACATTTCAATCTGAAGCTTTCTATATTTATCTTCCTATCTATTAGTACAATGTCGGCTCTCTCTCTCTCTCTCTCTCTCTCTCTCTCTCTCTCTCTCTCTTTCTCTCTCTCTCTCTCTCTCTATCTCTATCTATCTATCTATCTCGTTCGCTCTCCTATTGCATCTAAAGCGACCTGAGACCTTCTTTGCAAACATATTGCTATGGTTCCCATTTTCGAGAAGAGCATACTGTCGAAATGACACTTTAACTTCGAACATTTGATAGATAAGAAAAACAGTCATCAGTATTAACCTTTTCCAATAGTGTGGTTTTGTGTCTCTTCTTTATTTCATAAATTTTGCCATAAAAGTATTACATAGAGGGGACAACCAAAGACAAACAAACATAATGAACAACAGTCCGATTTCAGTAAATCCATATTTACTGAAGAGTCTGGTTTTCCTCCTTCTTTTCTGATTCCTTCTCAAAACCATCATTATTATCATTATCATCGTCGGTAATATCACCATCATCCACGTCATCGTGTCCACACTACCGCCTCCTTCATCGAATTTTACAAAACCCATCTTACAGGCTGGTATGGGTTACACGGATCTACCATACAGCTGCCTTTCAGATTCATATGTCGTGACACTAAGAGCTGTTGCACTGTGCTACCTCTATCGATGATTTTTATCAATAATCTTATGCTGTCTCATGTTCTTTTCTAATTAATTTCTTTCGTGTTCTGTTAAAAGATTTCGTGGAGAATGTTAACACATCTATTTATTTCACTAAATATATATTTGATTCATTCCATAAAAACAAAACAGGAGATAAGAAGACAGTTTAAATCGATATACAATTACGAAGATTTCATTACATACACTATGATTTCATATTTATAGGTAAGATAAAACTGTAAATTGTGATATTCATGTCAGACTGTTTCGTTCGCTCACATATACATACATATATGTACACACATCTAAGTGTGCATAGATGTGCGTGCACTTGTGAGTATGTAGGTGAATACATTTTATATGTATGTATGAATGTATGTATATAAGTATGAATATATGTATACACACACAGATATATATATATATATACATATATATATATATATATATATATATATATATATATATATATATATATATATATATATATATACATATACATGCGTGTGTATACATATATTCATACTTATGTAGACCGTATTATTAATATCTGACTTGTGCTACGTCCTCGCGTTGTTTCTTTCTTGTCTTTTTCTCTATTTTTCAATCAATTATATATATATATATATATATATATATATATATATATATATATATATATATATATGAGAGGAGAATAAAAGAGATTTAGTTTGTCTTTTTATTATAACACCATAAATTACATAATCATTACACGTGTTTCCCTAGAAAATACTAGTATGTTGTGCAGTGTGTACACGACTGCATAATCATGTTGAAACGCTGCATTTTCAGAACAGAACAGTAATTTGCACTATTGTTATTTACCAACAATCTGGATGGTCAATTACTACCGATGGCATGGGGAAGAAGTATTTGCATACAAGAGCAGTTCCACAAAGAAATCTTGCCAGGACTACGCCTGCGGGAAGAGTACTTTCAAGTACAGCAACATACTTTCATGAATCAAATTGTGACAGCAATCGTGAACGGAATAGCATTTACTGCATAACTATTCTTATAATATACACGTAGCTATCGTGAGGGGATTTAGAATTGACTTATCTTGGACCTATTTGTGCAAACGTGTGGACGTATAGACGTGTGAACCTGCTTTGTACGGTATGTGCAATTATTTGTATTTATGTTTCCTCGTTTATTGTGTTTACGAGGGAAGAAAGCTTATTTTTGTCTATAATACAGTAAAGCATGATAATGCATATGGTGTTGATCAACATGCATGTAGGTGTGTGGTGTGAGGGTTGGCGACAAATGATCCTGTTCGTACGCGCATCAACATGCGTGGGCGTGTTTTATTTTATATAGATTTGTACGTATAACTTCACTTGTAGCATGTAATCATTTCTGCAACCATATTGCATATTGTCAGTTTGCTGTGGTCATGCATGTGTTTTGCATCGTGCGACTCCAAGCCACTTACAACATCACTGCAATGTTACAGATACGTATTAGAATATGTAATGTATTGTATTGCATGGGAGAATGTGTGTGCATGGGAGAATGTATGTGCAGGGGAGAATGTATGGGGCTGGAAGAGACTGCCTGTGGCCGCATGCAGATGTTCAATCACATGTGTCAAATATTAGTATATATTCAATAAGCGGTCCAGAAGTGTAGCGAGGCATGCGGATGTGCAAACCACACAAGTCGGTCACTTTAAATATGTATCCTTGCTGTAACTGAAGGTATTTTTTATTTTCTATTGCTTTAGTCATTAGACTGTGACCACGCTGGGACACCGCCTTGAATTTTTAGTCGAATGAATGAATCGACCCCCGTACTTCTTTTTTAAGCCTGGTACTCATTCTATCGGTCTGTTTCGCCGAACCACAAAGTTGCGGAGACGCAAACACACGGGTTGTCAAGTGGGGAGGGGTGACGAATACTGATACAAACACACACACACACACATAGATACATGTACATATATATATATATGACGAACTTCTTTTAGTTTCCACCTCCCAAATCCACGCACAAGCCTTTGGTCGGTCCGAGGATGTAGTAGAAAACAGTTGCCCAAGGTGCCCAGTGGGACTGAACCTAGAACCATGTAGTTGGGAAGCAAGCTTCTTGCTACACAGCCATGTCTGCGCCTATGTTACTTTTAAGGAATGAGATGGCCAATTTGACTATCACACAGCCCTTTTTCAAACCCACGCTACACTACCGTAAGGGATGCAAAAAATGTCTTCATTCATTTTAGAGCATACGTTTTATAAGGGAACAGTTTGGGCATTTGCTGTCAATGCAGACGTCTATATCCTTGTGACTTCATATATTTTCAGGCATATTTTCACGTGAATAATTGCCATATTTTCGTCGGCCACATGACATGATATTTACTCTTTCGATTCAATTGGTGGACAGTAGAATCAATAAAGGTTTAAAAGTCATTTAGAATTATCAAATTTCCGAATTGATTATTACATTAGGTTTGTGTGCTGAAATGTATAATACGAGGTCTCTGTAATTAAACGTTATAAAGGGGTGGATCAGGTTACTCAATAAGTTATGACTGCCAGTTGGATTAAATCTATTAATTGAAGATATATCTATGATCATTACGTACAAATAATAGCACGAGATTAAAAATTAATATTTTTAGTAGATCGTAGAAATTGAAATACAGAATAAAAATTCTATAAAAAAAAGTGTGTGTGTGTGTGTGTGTGCGCGCGCGGGTGTGTGTCAGTGTGTGTGTGTGTGTGTGTGTGTGTGAGTGTGTGTGTACAAGTAAAATAGTGTTATAGTTGCTGCTAAATTAACTTATGTTATAATGCTAGTTAGGTTTGTCGAATGAATTAGCCGAAACGATTTGTGCATTGAATTAATTAGGTAATTTTTATTGTGCCTATCTATTGTAAGACAAAAATATTTGAAAGCAATGTAATCCTTTAAATAACTGCTCAAGGACTTCTATAACGAAAAAAGTGGGTACTCATATAATTGTTGCTGAGAATACAAGATGCACCCAAGAAGTTTTCACACTTTTTCAAGAGATGCATTTATTAATTTGAGACAAGTACAAAACTAATCTACTTCAAAGTAGCATCCTTTTACTTGAATGCATTTGTTGTAGCGCAGCAACCACATCGCGGAGGCCCCATGGAAATCCTCCAAAGGGAAGGCGTCTAGGATCTTTGTCACAACCTCATTTATCTTCTCAATGTCTCTAAAATGACTGACCCTGGTGTTCCCCTGCTTGGGAACAAGTCACAAGGATCAAACTCTGAACTGTATGGAAGGTAGGGAAGTGTTTTGATGCCCATCTCTGTTAAAGCAGTAGGATACAAGGATGGAAGTGTGGACTGGTGTATCGTCCTGACGTAGGCCCCACCGACTCAAATGGTAACGTTCTGACCTTTTGTGGCGGCGAAGTCTCTTCCTAAACTCCTTCAAAAACTCTACAGTGCGTTCTTTGTTGACCGTCTGGACAGAGGGAACCCAGCGTATGTAGACGATGACCTGGTTGAAAAGGTGGAACATGAGCTTCCCGGTGGACTTACTTTGCCTGACTGCTTTGTGTCTGTGGGAACCAGGTTTCTTATATTAGGCACTCTGTCGCCTAGTCTCTGGATCATAAAAGTAGATTCAACTTTCGTCACCAGAGACTCAAGAACTCTGGGATTGGAGGTAATGAGCTCAAGCATTTCCCTGCTGTCACCAAAGCATCTTTCCTTCTGTTCGTCATTGAGCACCCAGGGAACAAATTTTTCAGAAATTCTTCACATATTCAGATCTTATAATTAGTTCTGTCTACTGCCACTACACCAGCTACAAACTATGTTTATCGTCTTTATAGAAATATGGCGGTCGTCAGCCAGAAAACTGCGAAATTACTCAATTAGCTCCAATGTTTTCCCTCCCACACTACTCATCTTCTCTCACTTTCTCTCTATTGTCCTTGAACCTCTTGTGTCAACTCAAGACAGACGATCGGCTCATAAAAACTTAATCTAGAAGCAATCCGGAACGTCTCATAAATTTCTGTAGTATTTTTGCCCAGTTTAACACAAAATTCTATTGGAGAGTGAGCTTCCAAATTGTCTCCACGTCCGGATTTTATTCTGCAAACTAGTCAGAAGTGACAAGCAGTGTTTAATAGGCTGCGTTCAAAGAACTGTTACAGCTTCCTTCTTCAATTTAAATTTTAAAAAGTTACCAGGTCAGCTTATTAGATGTATAGCAATGACATACAATAATCTAGTACAGTTATAACTGTCTCACCTTAAAAAGCTTTAAACCTTCTGTAATTCATCTCATACTATAGTTTAGAGAGTCAAACGATGAAATACATCAGTTGAAATATATCTCTTCATGAAATGTATCTATTCAGGTATAAAGACGGTACTCTGTCGGTCATTGGTTACACGGAGGCTTTTGCTTATTTCTATCTTGATAGGTCTAACTATACAACAAAGAAAGGGACTTTCATGTGCTTGTGCAGCGAAAGTAAATGAAATTTGGGGCAGTATATCCCTTAGATGTAAATGCATAAGAATCTTGTGCAGCGCTGCATCACTGTCTAAATACAAATAGATTGTAATGATCATTAAAAAGAGGACTCTGTTAATTGATGGTGCAAAGCATATATTTGAATGTTATGTTGTTCTTTTACCCGTTCGGATAATTTACAATGTAAAATATTTCAGTTTTGATAATTGCATGAGGGAAGATGATACAAATTCTGAGACGAGAAATAAAAGTGAGACTAGTCCAAATGTTTCAGCTGTACAAAACTGGCAAATGTTATTGGTATTAGTATCTGGTATCACGAAGCGAAGACTTTTCCGTTCGAAATTATAACTAATGTTTTACAATTTAGATTCTCTTGTCAAAGGGTTGTGTTAACGCTTCTGTTTGGGCGGCAGAATGTACAAGAATGTTGATTAAACCTTAATTTTAAAAAATTGTCATTTAATCCGATATATAACATTGAGTAGATATTAGATTACTCAGTCCGTTAATATTTTATTTTCAGTGTAATGAACAGCTGTTTGGATGCATAAAATTTCAAATCGCAATGTAGCGATCAGTAGTGGGCAAGTTTAATTTGGATTGATTATATTTAGCTATAGTCGACGTGAAGTTGTGTATAATCGATTAAGGAATTTTTATTCGATTTCCGTTACTTGTATTCCGATGGAAATTTTCTAATTAAAAGATTAAAGAAAGATTTGGCAACTAAGATGGCTACTTGCAGACTATAGAGTGAATTATACCGAAGAGCAAGTCTTTCTTTACATGGATTGGTGCTTTGTGTTTTCCAATTTAATGTTTTATCTGAAAATTTACTCAACTAAGAGACTATTGTAATAATTTAAAGTATCATTCCATAATTGTTCATTAGCTGAGATTTTGAAAATCCGTAACAAGCTATTTTCCACAAGATGATTGCCTTTATTTTGGAATGATTTTAAAGTTTATGGATACAGTGAAAAATTTAATTGGGTTCTCTATAAGGTGGAGAATAGTCTGATTTAAGAATAACGTTTAGAAAATTGACACGGTTAAGGATAATAATAATAATAATAATAATAATAATAATAATCATGATCATGATCATGATCATAATAACATGCTGGAATTATGGATACGTGGTAACGAGTGTTTGGTACCAACATACACCGGAGGTAACGAACGAAAGAGGCATTACGCCCTGCGTACTAGCGATTCTTCCAGCTCATCGCCTTGAAGAAGAAGAAGAAGAAGAAGAAGAAAAAGAAGAAATGCCCTGATGCAGTACCAGGCAGTGGCTGTCATGGTTTCTCATTTTAACTGATTGGAAGAGTTATCAAATACATTGTTTTGTCTTGGTATAAAAGATGGGCTACAGCAAATTTTCTGCTGAATACCACAGATTTACGTGTCACTTGTTTAACCTTAACGAGTTGAACATGTCCCTTAATAGCTGACGATGCATGGAGCCCATCATCTACGTGCACACCCTCATTGTCTATACTTGAAGAGAGCAAATGGAGGAAGAGGACTAATAAGTGTGGAAGATTGCGTGCGTATGGACTCGAGAGCTTAATGAGATACCTAGCCCAAAGTAAGGAACCTTGCTAGTGACAGTTAGAAACGAGCGATTATTGAAAGCAAATAAAAAAGGAAAACAAAAGAACTACAAAAAGGACATGAAGAAGAATTGCGCGAAAAGGGACTACACAATCAATTCCATGTAGCCACAACAGAAGTGGCCGGAAATATAGGTGGTATTGACTGATGAAAGGAACCCTAAAAGAAGAGGCCGGGTTCACTATATTAGCAACACAGCAACAAACTTTGGCCACGAACTGGAGGGTCAATCTGCGGAGTGAGCGAGTGTCTTCGCTGTGCTGCATCTGCAATAGAGTGGATGAAACCATTGCCCATATCACGAACGAATGCCCTAAACTTTCCCAAAACCACTACAAGTTGTTGTGACACCAGCAGGTAGCAAAAGTGTTACATTGGAAACTGTGCGAAAAATAGGGGCTAGAGAGAGGCAATACGTGGTATGAGTACAAACCACAGAGAGTAGCGCAGTCGGAGACTAGAAAAAATCGTCTGGGATTTCCCGATTCAAACAGATGCTAGAGCATAACAGACCGGACCTCGTAGTGGTACACAAGGTGCACCTCATGTGCTATATAGTTGATGTTGCATACCCCTTTGACTCACGAATAGTCAAGAAGGAAAGCGAAAAGATAGATAAATACAACCCTCTTAAGTAAAAATTAGCCCGGCTATGGAAAATGAAGAAGGTAAAGATAGTGCCAATTATTGTTGGGTCCTTGGGAAGGTGCATGCCTTAGCGGTCAGAGCGTCGAGCTTACGATCGCAACGTTGTGAGTTCGAATCCCGGACCGGGCTGCGTGTTGTATTCTTGAGCAAGACACTTTATTTCACGTTGCTCCAGTTCACTCAGCTATAGAAATGAGTTGCGACGTCACTGGTGCCAAGCTGTATCGGCCTTTTATTTTCCCTTGGATAACACCGGTGGCGTGGAGGGAGGAGGCTGGTATGCAAGGGCGACTGCTGGTTTTCCATAAAAGAAATAACCTTGCCTGGACTTGTGCCTGGGAGGGTAACCTCCTAGGTGCAATCACATGGTCAGTCATGACTGAAGGGAGTATCAGCCTTGGGAACAGTATCAAAAGGCCTCGAGGGGAATGTAAAGGAAATCGGAATAGAGTGCCCAGAAGCACTGTTACAAAAGGTTTACCTCCTTGGCACGGCCAGAATAATCAGGAAAGTATTAGATAGCTGAAAAGAATGGATAGCATGGTACCGTAGGCTGCAGGTAGCAAGCCCGCTGTGCATGCAAGACTCCAATAATAATAATAATGCTTTCTAATTGATGTATCAATACCAGCAGATGACAACGTTTCCCTAAAAGAAAAAGAGAAACTTTCAAAATACAAAGACCTGGAAATAGAGGTAACTCGAATGTGGAATCTAAAAACAGAAACAATTCCTATCATAGTAGGCGCATTAGGTATGATAAAAAAAATATTCCGGCAAATACATAACAAAAACATTAGGACTTACAAATATATATAACATACAGAAAATTGCACTACTGGGCACTGCACACATTCTACGCAAAACACTTTCAATACAGTAACTATAAGAGCATCACATCAAACCACAGCACATACCCAGGGCACACAGAGCTGCGCTCGGTAGTGAAGTGAAAGCACGTTATAAAAATAAAACTACTGAATAATAATAATAGGTGCAGTACCAGTCTTCTGTTCTCTCACGCAATGATGATGATGATGATGATGATGATGATGATGATGATGATGATGATGATGATGATGATGATAAATCTATCATATCTGTAAATTCCACTTGTCATATATGTAAATTCGGAATATAGCTCACTTAGAGATATATAAATGAATAAAATGCTATCATCTACAAAATCATTATATTTCATGCTCACTTCGAACTATATATTCGAATACTTTTTATCAATATTGATTTATTAAAAAAAATAAAATTTTTTGTATGATGATTGACATTTTTTTTGCTTGTGAATCTCTAATAGATGTGATTCACCTGAATAAATTAAGCCTATTTCGTGAGTGTAGGAGGATGAATCATAAAATACATCAAACTGAGATTGTAAATGACAGAAGGATCAAGAATCACTAACGCAGAGGATTTCTGTTTGTTCGAAACATTTGGAATTGTTCTTTAGCTCCAACCAAGTTCTTATGGAGCAGATTTATATGATCAGTATGCCGAGACAGCCTTATTCCATACACGCTGTATTTTAGACTTTAAGATGTAATTTGAGAGAGATGTGGCTACTATTTATACAGAGTGAGACCTTCGTTGGCTTATATTGAGTAAAAAATAAATAAATAAAAGAGAGCTTTTTTTTATATGTGTGTCTACATATGCATGTGTGTATATGTTCGCACGTATGTATGTAAGCATAAGTATATGTATTTATATGTTTATGTACATATAAATACACATTTATGTTCTTATAGAAGCACAAACACAAATATCGGGATTTGTAATTTTTGACTTGCATATGTGTATATAAAGCATTCGATAGGCAAATGTTATACGGGTGTCAAGAATGCTTTACGATATTTGCTCCAGTTTTCCGGATCAAATACCAACGAGGTTATATGTTCTGCTGAGTTAAAAGTGAAAGCTCTGGGAGACTATCGGGATCTGCTAATGATTATTTAGGTTCCTGTAGCAATCTGCTTCTAAATCATATTCGACTGTGCATTGTGGGCATTGTAGTTTAAAGTATGCATAAACATATGTCTGGGAACTTTTATATATTGTACACTTCCATTACTGTAAGTTGCCAATTAGTTGTCTCTTTTGTAGATTTGTGAAGCCCGTATTCTCAAGATTGGTGCTAAATCAGATCCTTACAAATTCAAGTGTCTCAGTAATTAGTTGTGTAGATCCGAATATTTCACATTTGTTTGCGTGGTTCCTTTCTTTTTCATTAACATTATTATAACATCTGCTGAGTACGTGATTTTCACTGCTATGCACAATTTTGTTATATTAACCCAAATCATTTTAGCTACTCTGCTTTTCATCAGTATTCTTTCATATTATGAATTATTGTGCAATTTCCTATATGTTCATCTTCAGAACTATTCTTTCTACATTTTGCTTTGCATAATGTTCTGCTTCAGAGGCATTTACTGACATCTACTTTATATGCACCCCTAACCATTTCTTTTTTATGGCAGGTATTTTGTTGCAATTTTTTGTTCTTGTATTCCCCTGTTGTGTATCCTTACTCATCATACCGAGTCACTCATTTCCGATTCTCGAGGGACACATTTCCATCTGTCTACCTCATGCATGCAGATTTAATCCATAGACGGTTGATGGCTAATAGACAATGTCGAAGGATTGTGATCCACATCTAAATACCGTTTCAATCACCCCATTGCTTCCATTTTATGTGGAGGAGGCGTTTGTTGATGTGGAAATTTCAAGGGTTAGTTTTCGGATTGTGACATCAATAGTCTGAATTTCATCTAGCTTCAAATCGAGTTGTCCAAACACTGTACTGGCAGATATTGGTTGTTATATAAGTAGGTAGGTAAGGTAAATTGCTTTCGTTGGACAAAAAACAAAACTTGACAAAGAGAGGATGGCCTCAACAAGGTCAGTAGTTATCCAACGACTGGAAGGGAAACACCCTTAGTCTTTGTTTAGACATATCTCTTGAAGGAAAACTCTTGATTTAACACCAACGACTTTGTTTACATCTTATGATGTGGACTAATTATCCTATTTGTGCAAATAAGTTGTCAAGGAAGTGGGACTGGTCCTGCACAAGGCTTTTCCATACTTAAACTAGAAAAGCACTCGGAGAGCGCAGACCTCCGCCAAGCAGCTCATTTCCACCCTTATACACGCATGCTGAAAATCGCCCAATTTCCCAAACCAACGCCAGCAAAAACAAAACCTCCTTGGCGGGGGTAAAAAAAATAACACAGCCATATGATTTTTAAAAAACACCTTTAAAAACAGGAATCATCTGAAGCTTTTTGAGTCGATCCCAATAGTAAAGGCTTGTCATGTCATCCTCTGCAGAGCTCCGACAAGCAGCTCATTTTAAGATAGATACGCGAGTAAAATTACTAATAGAGAAACGAAACTAAACTTTGGAAACAACAACGCCGCCATAGGTTACGTGGAATCGATGAACGTGTTTTCAAGGGAGATAATCAAAAAACGTAACATTGTAATAGTTCATGTAAAGTAAAAATAACAAATGAAAAATCCTTCAAGAATCCATAAAAATTCCAGGATCACTACTAAAATTTCATCATCTGTTCCTTGTGTAATTATCAACTTTTCCTACAAATTTCATCAAATACCGTTCACAACTGTTTGAGTTATTTTACACACAGACGGACATGCAGACAAACCAACGCCGATGAAAGATAACCTCCTTCGTTGGCGGAGGTAAAAAGCTTCTGGGAAAGGCAGCGCTTGATATTCTTTTACATCTCTATTAAGTGTTGCATACTATGGCTTGGTGTAACAAAGGAAGGAAAAACAATCAATGAAAAATTCCGCATAGGAATGAAGGCCTGAGTCAGCGTAAGTGGTAAGCTGTCTGAACACCTGCTGCAAGAGGCGTCCACCGTTGCCACATCTGTGCAAAAGATTGTAGATCCCTAGCAGGATTAAAAAGCCATATCTACGTTGTTCACATTTAAGATAACAACCAAGCGATGGATTGCTCGAAATCGAGTTGAAGCCATCAGGTAGGTAGGTAGGTAGGTAGGTAGGTAGATAGAGGAGTGGTAGACACTTGATTTTTGTCAGAACGACTAAGTTACTTCGATTGTAAACTTGCGGATTCTTCAGTTGCCGATTGTCGTAACTGATGTCGGACAACAGGTAATAATGCTATTCTATCTGAAGAATAGAGGCAGTTTTGTGCTCGTCTCATTCACTACAATCAAATTTACGTACATAAAAAAGAGCCGCAAACAGACAAGAGAGCTTTCAGAGTAATGGATGCCGTTGTGGCAGTTCAGTTATCATGTATGTCTCTGAAGGTGAACTGCCTATATTATTGTAATTTCTACGATTATGGCGGCACACAGTAAATGTAGCACATGCGAAAGTAATCGAAATTCTCCAGTTGCTCATGTTGTAGCATCCTCCGTTACCGCTGTTTTAATGACTGTTGTTGGTATTTAGGTAGTGGTCATACATGTACACATGTATGCTTATATGTACGTATGCATACGTGCGTGTGTGTAATTTGTTGTTATTTTACATGTTTGTTTCCCAAAACAGATATTTCTCTCTTTATGCATATCATTGATTGCACAACGTGCTTTACATGTTGGTATGTTATGCTTTGATGCATGTGTCTGTTTGTGTGCAAGTTTGTTAGTACGTATGGTTTGTACATATATAACGTGAATGTACTTAATATAAATGGTATATACGTTTTATATTTATTATAATATGATAGATATTTAATGCTTGTGCGCATATTGTTCGCGACTGGGATTCGGGACTGTTGTCGCTTAAGTAGGAATGCTTCGCACAAACCAAATAAATGATTTCATTATATGAGTAGATTTACATATGCATGTATACGTACATACATGTACATACGGATATGTATATACACATACAGATACACACAACCACACACATACACACACACATCTATATCTTTGTATATATGGGTATGTACTAATATACGTTTATATATATATATTATGTATATATATATGTACGTATATAAATACAAATATATAAATATACATATATATGTATATATGCACATATGCAAATTGATGTATATACATATATATATATGTGTATATATATATATATGTGTGTGTGTGTGTGTGTGTGTGTGTGTGTGTGTGTGTATGTATGTATGTATATAGCAATATGTGCTTGTATGTATGCATGCATGTATCTTTATATGTGTGTGTATGTAAATATATATATATATATGTGTGTGTGTGTGTGTGTGTGTGTGTGTGTGTGTATGTGCGTGTGAACGTCTGTGTATGTGTATGTGTGTCTATGCATGTATTCTAAACAAGTGAATGAGATTTAAAGCAAAGTTATCTGCCATCAAAATCTGTAAGATTTCTTGCTTCTTGGATGTCATAATTAGTTATCCCTCTTGCAGCTATTAAGTTAGACATTTAGCGCTAAGCTCTCCCTCCCTCTCTCACTCACTTCCCCCTCTCTCTCTCCATCTCCCTCTCTTTCTCCTTATCTCTCTCACTACCCCCCCTATCTCTCTTTCTCTCTCTCTCTCTCTCTCTCTCTCTCTCTCTCTCTCTCTCTCTCTCTCTCTCTCTCTTTCACCAATTTCCTAATGGAATAGAAATGTGTGGAAACTTCTCTTTGATTTCATTTTTTTTGTTGTTGTTGCTCTGTGTGTGAGCGTGTATGTATGTGTGTGTGCGTGCGTGTGGGTGTATGTGTGTATTGTCTGTCTTTTTATACTGCTATATAGTTGTCTTTGAAATTTATATTTTTCTATAGTTTTTGCTTGCTTGGTATGTTTTGATTTTGTTTAAGTTTTTCCTTGCTTGGTATGTTTTGATTTTGTTTAAGTTTTTCCTTCGGAGGGAGGGTCACCATTATAGCTGCCACTATCAAATACCAACTACTGCCTACATCAGAACCATAAATAAAACCGATCACCAACACAACTACCACCACCACCACTATCATTATGAACAAGAGAAGATGTAGCATTGTCATTAGCTGCACTAGCACTGCAGCATCAGCATCTTTGTCATCTAGCATTGCGATCTCACATGTATCCAGGCACGCACGTGCACATGCTCAAAGCCACGTGTTATTTACATTGGTCTATATAATATCCCCATCTTGGCATCAATGCGACTACTATCATATCAACATCATCATCTTCTTCATTCTCTTCGTCCAATTTTGCTTATGGGCTCGTTCGAGTGTACCAATAACAAGGCGTAGATGGAGTTACAAGCTTGATGGATGGATAGATGGATAGACAGGCAGACAGATAGATAGGTAGATACATTGTTGTTAGTTTGTTGGCACTCCGTCGCTTACGACATCGAAGGTTCCAGTTGATCCGATCAACAACGGAACATCCTGCTCGTGAAATTAACGTGCAAGTGGCTGAGCACTCCACAGACACGTGTACCCTTAACGTAGTTCTCGGGGATATTCAGCGTGACACAGTGTGACAAAGCTGACCCTTTGAATTACAGGCACAACAGAAACAGGAAGTAAGAGTGAGAGAAAGTTGTGGTGGAAGAGTACAGCAGTGTTCGCCACCATCCCCTGCCGGAGCCTCGTGGAGCTTTACGTGTTTTCGCTCAATAAACACTCACAACACCCGGTCTGGGAATCGAAACCGCGATCCTATAACCGCGAGTTCGCTGCCCTAACCACTGGGCCATTGTGCCTCCTATATTTATCGATAGATACAGACAAACCAGCATGCCATCTCATGCCATTGTCCTTAATTTCTCGATGGATTCGTAAGTGTGCCTTCGTGACATACGGTTAGTTTTGAACATAAATATGCCTGCCAAGACAGAGCCTGCCCACCCGATATGGTCACATCTGATTTCTTCCAGAGAGAGAAAGACACACACTAAAAATGATTTGAGAAAGAGACAAATTAACATTCGTATAGGACTTGTTCTTTATTTTGTGGCCTTATAAGCGACGAAAATCAAAATTAATATCGGTTGTACTTGAACTCAGAGCGCAGATAGCCGGGACGACCATCACAGAGTAATCTATCTGACTCTGCCTGTGTACATATATACATATATTTATCACAATTGCAATCTACAAGCGGAACTGTAAATATATGCAAGACATTTCTCAAGTCCAAACTGTGAATTTGTTTTTTTTTACGTGCATTTGAACTTTAGAGATTTGCATCTTTGTTAGAAGCCGGCTCCTTCCTTATGGGAATATTCCAAATAATCAAAAATAAAACAGACAGACAGACAGACAGATAGACAGCAAGACAGATAGACAGACAGATATGCGTAAATCTAGGTAGACAATACAATATTTATGAAAGGCATAGCTCAGCGGTAAAAGCGTTTCGATTCCCGGACCGGGCTATATGTTGTGTTCTTGAGCAAAACACTTTATTTTACATTCCTGCAGTTCACAAAGTTGTAACGTCACTGGTGGCAAGGTGTATCGACCATTGCCTTTCTCCTTGACAACATTGGTGGTGGAGAGGGAAGACAAGTATGCATGGATGACAACTGGTCTTCCACAAAATAACCTTGCCTGAACTTGTGCCTCTCTAAGTACAATCCCATGATCGTTCGTGACCGAAGGGGGTCTTTTAATTTTCATGAAACGAAACATTCAAAAATTATATAGTACGAGCATTTATAAACTTAGGGAATCTATATTTTGTCTTTTGGTTATTTTTCTTTAGTGAGGCAGTGGATCTAATAGCTTTTACGGCTATTAACATCATCTTTGTGTCTTGAGTTGTAAACAACATCTTGGTCAACATTGCTTTTAAAGTCATTTGAGGCCAGCAGCAATAAAACTCACTCATACTCTGAATCGCCAATGTGAAGCACCAACCAATTGCAATTTCTATCGGCACATAGGTCAATCTTCCTCGACCTGTCGTATGACCAAAAGGATTCCAGCCGTGACCGACCCATTTTCATTCTGATGCGTATTGTACTCTGAGATTCAACAATCCAAAGATTCATTCTTTTAAAATAGTTAAGCTTGGCGTGAAGGAATTTGGACTGCCATATCTAGTAAGTTATGTAACCATGTAGAGGTATACCGGCATAAACCTGAAGGGGTAGTCAGTTCTTGTTGCTCATATCGTTATTTAAGCCTTAGGCCAACCTTGAACAGGTGTATCGTCAGTGCATTTCCAAACGTGAGCATCCCGCCTTTTCCCCATGTGTGGGAGACGAGGTGCCAGATTATCCGACGTCATTTCTTTGAGACAGTAGCGTATGGCTGCAGAGAGAATGATTCGGCTGTTACTTCTAGCTTAATGAGAGACCACGTATCGGCATCTTCACTGACATCGAAGCACCAATCAGTCTAGTATGCATGCACTAAGGTCAATTCAATCAACTAGATTTACTTCCCTTCGCAATTTGAGGCATTATGTCAATGTGAGAAATCAATGGTTTCATCATTGTCAGTATATATACATGTATACATACACACACACACACATACACACATATATATATATGTATGTGTGCGTGTATGTGTGTATGTGTATGTATATATTTATATATATATATATATATATATATATATATATATGCTTTTTTTATTAACACACTAAGCTCACCTTTTCATTGCTACTAATGCAATTTTTCATCTCCAACACCTTACACGTTTGATTGGTTCTAACATATACATACACACACACACGCTCGCACACAGACGTGGATGTAGTATGTGTGTGTGTGTATGTATATATATATATATATATATATATATATATAGGTAAGCATGCATATATGTGTGCACACACATATATATATATATATGTATGTCTATGTATGCATGTATGTATATATATATATATATATATACATATACATATATGTATGTATATATATATATATATACATACATATATATATATATG
>NC_142931.1:61437661-61470161 GCF_046866305.1 Octopus bimaculoides | reverse complement strand
TATATATATATATATATATATACATATACACAGATATATATATATTTATATATTTATAGATATATATATATATTTATATATATATGTATTATGTATGTATAGTATTAATCAAGTTTATTAATTTCTAATTATATTTATGCATTATTAAGTATATTACTGCTAACTGATATGCATATATATATATATATATGTATATATATATGTGGGCATGTGTGTGTGTATGTGTGTGTATGTGTGTGTGTGAGAGAGAGTGTGTGTGTGCATGTGTCTATTTTTGTATGCGTAAATATTATACGTACATATATGTATGCGCACTCATGTGTGTGTGTGTGCGTTTGTGTGTGTGCCTGTGTATGTGTGTGTGTGTGCATACACATATGCAATATAAGTTTCCCTTATGAACATTTACAAACACACACACAAGTATATAACGCTACATAACTTGGAGATGATTATGTTTAGTCAAACTGAAGAATTACAGGATTTTTATTTCATGTTATCTGAAGTGAAACTCTGGGATTTTTCTCTGTGCATCAGCTGAAGCGGAACTTGATATTTTTGTCTTAATTAATCCTAATAATATTCCACGAATGGCTTTCCGTCACTGATTTATGGCAGATGTAAACTGCCAATACTTTCCTTCTACACTAAAGCTTTACTTCTCTATTAAATTTGTTGCCCGGCTTGTTGATGCTTGTCGATATAATTTCTTTGTCATGGCAATTGAAGCGTAACTGTGAAATCTTTCTATTTTTTTTTCCCTGAAATTGTTGTCCAATAATAATTACGATAATTATTAGTTTTGTTGTTGTCAATGTTGTTGTGTTGTTGGTTTTGTTATTCTTGCTATTATCCTTGTTATTATTATTATTATCATTATTATTATTATTATTATTATTATTATTATTATTATTATTATTATTATTATTATTATTATTATTATTATTTCTGTTGTTGTTGTTGTTATTATCATCCTCATCATCATCATCCTCCTCCTCCTCATCATCATCATCATTATTATTATTATTACTAATATTATTATTAAGGATACGAGCGTGTAGAATAGTTTAGCACGCTGAGCGAATTGCTTAGCGGCATTTCGTCCGTCTTTGTGTTCTGAGTTCAAATTCCGCCATGGTCGACTTTCCTTTTCATCCTGTCGGGACGGATAAAATAAGTACCAGTTGAGCACTGAGGTCAATGTAATCGACTTACCCCGTCTCCTGAAATTGCTGGCCTTGTGCCAATAGCAGAGAAGAAATGATAACTAAGGCGGTGGGCAGGCAGAATCGTAAACACGCCGGGAAAAATGCTAAGCAGAATTTCATACGTCTTGACGTTCTGAGTTCAAATTCCGCAGAGGTTGACATTACCATTCATCCTTTCAGGGACAATAAAATAAGTACCTGTTTGAGTACAGGAGTCGGTGAAATCGGTTTACCTCCTTCTCGAAGTTACTGACCTTGTGCCAAAATTTGAAACCATTATTATTATTATTATTATTATTATTATTATTATTATTATTATTATTATTATTATTATTATCATATGCACTCAACAGATTAGACCGTTGGAAAAGAAAAGAATCCTAACATCGGGCTACAACAAGTAGCCTTAGATGCCAAGAACCCTCCTCAGTATCTTAGCTGCCCCTAATAACGCTGTTTTCTTAAGTTGCACTAAACAGGCTCCAGAAAAATAGTTTATTATTATTATTATTATTATTATTATTATTATTATTATTATTATTATTATTATTATTATTATTATTGTTATTATTATTATATGAAATCTCACAGCTTATTTTGCAGACTAAGGTGACACTTGTTTACTGGTCATGCTCCAAAAACCCTGTGAAGAATTCTTTCTGTTCCAAGCAATGCTGATTTTTGTTGATGTTCAGGCCCTGTACCTACAGTAGAAAGGCTATTATTTCTATTAAGGTGGCAAGGTTAGATATAACCTTGGTTTATCTCTTTCTGTTAGTGTTTCTCAGTTTCACTATTGTTGCCTAAAGGTTTTTTTTCCATACCAGCTTTAAGAATGCAGTTTTTAATTTCTGGAGATGACTGAGCAATTTAAATAAATTTAAGTTTACTCGCTTGCAGCAATTTACAACTAAAATGGGATCAAAGAAAACATTTATAATTTGTTATGATAACTGAGGTGAATTATTTAGATTTAATAGTGAGAAATGTTCAAATTACATTGTTATTCTCCTAAGTGAAGCTGTGATATTTACTAGATTAAATGGGGCAGTTAATTTTATAATTCTTAGAGCAATGCAATACGTCGTTACTGCATTTGTGTTGTCTATACTTCAAAAGATTGCGAGGCCATGGTCTAAGTATAGTCCTGGATGGGTTACTTAGATTTTTGTCTTGTAATTATAGATGTTTTCAACCGATGAAACTATTGGAATCATAATACAACATAAGAACATAGTCATTGGTCCGATCATAAACAGTAAACATTCAATGAAAGAACAGTTGTATAAATAGAAGTGGAAACCAAGCAATGCCAACGTTAACAGAACAAACAAGACAAATTAACCCACAATTAACCAACTTAACATCAGATATAAAATGCAAATGTACGCACTCACACGTACACAAACACGTATATTTGTAGCAACTTAACATGGATAATTTAAGAATTTGTTAAGTAGTCCCGAAGACAACTTTATCAAATCAAGATGCGAATCACTTCAGCAAAAGGCAGATACAGACAAAAAACTATTAAACAAAACAACGAGAAATAAGCAACCAACGAATCGGAAAATGAAACGACGACAACAAAAGGCATCTCCTTAATAAAACAACAATAACTATCAGCGAATGAAGACGTCAGTCGTAGAGAAAAGAATGAACTGGCTGAAAAGTATATAAAAATCAGTCTGAATAACAAAATTCACGATTGTTGAAGTATGAAAATTGAAATTCGTGAAAAAGAATTCAGTATAAATAAATAATATATTCTACCGCATGTACTCTATTTTTATTGGTAAAATATACTTGTATATAGAATGGTAACTAAACAAACACAAATTTCATTAGGCACAAATTGATTCGTCTAATCGAGGGTTTAGTATTGTTGTCTGAAAATACAACGAATTTTAAAAAAATTGCATGGATAATGACAAATGTCTACGTCCATGCAAGATATGCGAGATATTTATATATACATGTATGTATATGTGTATACTCAAAAACAGACACGCACAGACATACACATACACATACACACTCACACACACAAATATATATAAATACATATATATGTGTATGTGTGTGTGTATATATATATATATATATACGTAATGTATATATACTCACACACACACACACACACACACACACACATACACACACATATATATATATATATATATATATATATATATATATATATATATATATATATATATATATATATAGGTAATGAAAATTTATGCTGGTGAACTTTTTTCAAGAAACAACAGCGCGTGGCTCAATTTATTGAGCGATTGGATTAAAGTATTAATTTAAAAGAGACAAGTTCCAAGCTCGATAATACTCCTCATCAAAGCCGACACATATCTAAACACAGAAGGCACATATAATCCATTATAAGCATGCGAACACATAACATACAAAAACATATGTATACATATAATAGTGTAATTCCGTGCCCAAATCAAAGTCAGATAAGTAATTGCATAAATACATACAGATAAATTAAGGAGTTCAAGCTGATGAGATAACAGTTCACAATAACCCAAAAGCGAATAGAAATAGTCTTACGGCCGTTTCCTGGAACGTGCGAAGAAGTTTAGGAATATGTATTTTTAAGAATATGTATATATATATATATATATATATATATATATATATATATATATATATATATATATATATATATATATATATATATATATATATATATATATATATGTAAAATTATGTATGCTTAAGAATATGTGTATTCTTAAACATTTTTTGCTGCGAAAGAATTTGACAAGATCAGTAAATATAAAGACTTGCTAATAGAAATTGAAAAAATGTGGCACTTCAAGGCGACTACAGCACCAGTTATTGTAGGATCTCTAAGAATGATAAAAAAGGTACTGAAACCTATTTGAAAATGATACCAGGCTTACCATCCCTACAGGAAGTGCAAAAAAATCGTGTTAACTGAAATGACTCATGTACTGAGAAGAGCATTATCGCTGTGAAAACAACATCCATTCATGAATTTATTTTTTATTTTGTTTTTTTTTAAATACATATTTTGCCTGTGAATTTGCGTGTGTAAACTGGGAATGCATACAATGAGGTTCTCTGCCCTAGGTGTACGGAAAACGCTCTGCGAGAAATGGAAGAAAATTTGAAGAAAGAAGAAAAAAAAGGACAGGCGTAGGAGTGGCTGTGTGGTAAGTAGCTTGCTTACCAACCACATGGTTCCGGGTTCAGTCCCACTGCGTGGCACCTTGGGCAAGTGTCTTCTACTATAGCCTCGGGCCGACCAAAGCCTTGTGAGTGGATTTGGTAGATGGAAACTGAAAGAAGCCCGTCGTATATATGTATATATATATGTATGTGTGTGTGTGTTTGTGTATCTGTGTTTGTCCCCCCAACATCGCTTGACAACCGATGCTGGTGTGTTTATGTCCACGTAACTTAGCGGTTCGGCAAAAGGAGGCTGATAGAATAAGTACGAGGCTTACAAAGAATAAGTCCTGGGGTAGATTTTCTCGACTAAAGGCGGTGCTCCAGCATGGCCGCAGTCAAATGACTGAAACAAGTAAAAGAATAAAAGAATAAAAGAATAATAATAATAATAATAATAATAATAATAATAATAATAATAATAATAATAATAATAATAATAACAATAAGTTTCTGGTTCAGGTTCAAGGTCAGTAATTTTGAGGGGAGGGTTTAATCGTTCACTGTACTTAACTTAGTATTTATGCTATCGACTCCGAAGGGATCAAAGGCAAAGTTGATAATTCATTTTGCAGTTTCTTACCTGAAACAACGTGCTACAAAAGTAATTACAAGGGGTGCGTATATTTACGTACAAATTTGTACGTAAAAGCGAGTTGATGGAGAAAATATTCTACACTATTTTAATACATCTCCCCTTATTACAGATATCTGAGGTAACACACGTTTAACTGATGGACTTTCTGTCCTGTACATTTGCCTCTCTTCCTACATGGCTATGAGAAATAGCTCTGGGACCGTGCTCGTCAAGGTTTATCATAATCTGCATGACCATACAAAACTTACCCAACCACATGTCATTCCGTGTAATCATCGTCCTTAAAGTCTGCTTGTGCAGTGCCGCAAACGATGTCGACGAACCAAGTGTCAACTACCAATCAGTAGTACTTTTATTTATGTCGTACATAATTCAGTTTCTGTATATAAAATTGTGACTGCGTAAGCGATGGAAAATTATTTCATAATTTTCAGAGTAGACGTATCGTGTGCTACTTTTATTTTTGTCAAAACCTTTTACAACCCACCTCTTGTGTAATATACTATATATAATAAACAGGAAAAATCTAAGATGTCTAAAAAAAAAACAGGTGTTTTCTCTGTCTCATATCTTCGAGTAGGCGTTCAAACGTTTGATCATTTTCAGCTTACAAAATTATAAAGGAAAAACCATCATACGAAACTTTATGTAACTCTTTCAGCAACGAATCGAAAGATTTTCGTTTGCTTCAAAACTACAACAGTAACAACAACAACAACAACAACAACAACAACAACAACAACAACAACAATAATTATAATAATAACAATAATAATAATAATAATAATAATAATAATAATAATAATAATAATAATAATAATCGCCCTAGGTGCCGGGAAGACACTCGGCAAGAAATGGAAACAAAATTGAAAGGAGAGGATAATAATAATAATAATAATAATAATGCTAATAATAATAATAATAATAATAATAATAATAATAATAATGGTATAACAATGCACTATAAAACAAAAAATGGACTATATACCTGTTGTAATTTGGTTATCTATAGTCCGATGATATTTCGGAATTACAATTCCTTCTTCAGATCTTCTTTGCTGGAGTTTATTGCAGAGACTCCAGCAAAGAAGATCTGAAGAAGGAATTGTATTTCCGAAATATCATCGGACTATAGATAACCAAATTACAACAGGTATATAGTCCAATTTTTGTTCTATATTGCATTGTTATACCATTCTAAACTTTCTATTCTTTACAAACAATACCCAATGCTTCAAGCGAACTACAATACTCTCCAATAATAATAATAATAATAATAATAATAATAATAATAATAATAATAATAATAATAATAATGATAATAATAATAATAATACATTTTTACTATTTCCAAGAAGACATTCATTTAAGTAATCAAAATGCACGTTACAAAATATGTAGGGACAAAGAAAATAAAGTTATATAGAAAGTAAGGAGTGTCAAAGACGTTATGCAGTGTATTAAGAAAGATTAAATTTAAATATGCATGAAATAATTTCAAAACATAAATGATTATATAAGAGCACAGATAATGAAGATGTAATATAAATACAGAAGAAAAACAAATATGGTGATCTAGTCCTTTTACTAGGGAGAACCTACACGCTAGATTAAATCAGAGCCTTCCCATTTGTCTTTGAGTTTGATGTATCTGTGAACATTTTCTGCGTTTGTTTGAACATAAAGCATCTAAATCCATTTGGGTATGACTATTTCCTGTTATGATAGAGTTTTGGTGGATATGTAACACTCTTCTTCTCTAGTTCTTTCGTAGAAGAAATATTTGGGCAAAGATGTGCTTCTTTTGGTTACAAAAGTCTGCCAAGCAGATTTTTTTCTCAGTCAATCGAGTCATGTTCAAATTTGCATGCTGTAGCTGCATTAGGGAATGAGAAATTGCTTTTCATTGCTTTGTTCATTTAGTACACACAATGTGCGTGTATGTGTGTATGTATGTGTGTGTATGCGTGTAGAATCACGTATGCTACCGTGTGTACGTGAACGTGTGTATGTGCGTGAACGCGAGTATGTGTGTGAACGTGTGTATGTGTGTGAGTGTATGTGTATTAGCATATCACTGAGAATGTTCGCACTGCTGTTACTGTTTTACTCTTGCTGTCTATTAAAAAGTCATTACATTTTATCATTTTGTAATATTTACGTTCCGATACGAAATTCAATTTCTCTGTTTTTGTGACGATATATTTAACCGTGTTGCTTTGAAAATGTTGTCATGGGTTAAATGTAAATACAAATACAATCATGTTTAAATTCCAATGATAACAAACATTATTCATCACTGAATATGAGAGAAAAGTCTCAGGTGTTTTCAAATAATATGCTTTTGTTTCGGATATAATTGGTAAATATCTTAATTATGCGGACAAGTGAAGTTGCATGTCTATTTGAACCAAGTATGACTACAGTTGTTACTGCTGCTACTACTACTAATAATGGTGGTGGTGGTGGTGGTGGTGGTGGTGGTGGTCGTCGTCGTCGTCGTCGTCATCGTCGTCGTCGTTGTAATGGTCGTGGTGGTCGTGACGACGATGGTGATATGAGAAGAAGAAGAAGAAGAAGAACAACAACAACAACAACAACAACAACAAAAACAACAACAACAACAGAAAGAAGAATACTTCTTTTCGTTTTGAAAATAGTGAAGTTATATACTATGTTTATATATGTGTGTGTGTGTGTGTGTGTGTGTGTGTGTGTGTGTACACATATATATAATACATATATATACATACTTACAAACATGCATACATATACTCAATATACATACGTACGTACATACATGCATACATACATGCATACATACATGCATACATACATACATACACTCAATATACATACATACATACATACATACATACATACATACAAACATACATACATACATTCTACCAACAATTTTTTTCCTTGGGTGTTTTCCAGGAAACTTTTAATATTCTTACTTTATACAAAATTCTGATTGCATAAGAATTTTCTCAACGGAAATCACTTGTGGATTGTTGCATTCGCTGTCTCTTTTTCTATCATGATTATTTTCCTTTGTCATTCCTTTTTAATCTTTTGTCTGTGATTTAGAGAGATTTGTCTGGCATTTAAGAAAACGTCTTGTTATTTCTCTTCTTTTTCATTTTTTACTCTGAAGCAATATTATTCTTTCTTAACCGAATTTTGTCACACGTGAGAACTTTATTAAAATCACTTTCATTTTGCTCTGGACATCAGCAACCATTTTTACCATGACATGTTGCTCGAATTTGAACGAAGCTTTCTTCGATTCATACTCTGTGTATTCTTGGGTATACTAATCCATTTTCTGTACATAAAGGAATTTGTTTTCACTTCTAATAATTAAAAGAAAAATCAAAGGTCCTTCCCAAGCCATCCGCTTATAAGGCTGGTTTACCAGGTTCTGCAAGTTATACATTCACCCCTGGACGAAAAGCCTGTTCTTTGCAGGCTTGCTCATTTTTGCCAGCAGATAGCTGGAGCAATATGAAATGAAGTGTATTGCTCAAGAACACAACGCACCACCAGGCCCAGTAATCGTAACGACAATCTTTTATGTGCAACACCCTAACCACTAAGCCATGCGTCTCCACGTTTCTTATAATATATTGTTGGCACTCCGTCGCTTACGACGTCGAGAGTTCCAGTTGATCCGATCAATGGAACAGCCTGCTCGTGAAATTAACGTGCAAGTGGCAGAGCACTCCACAGACACGTGTACCCTTAACGTAGTTCTCGGGGATATTCAGCGTGACACAGTGTGATAAGGCTGACCCTTTGAATTACAGGCACAACAGAAACAGGAAGTAAGAGTGAGAGAAAGTTGTGGTGGAAGAATACAGCAGGGTTCGCCACCATCCCCTGTCGGAGCCTCGTGGAGCTTTTAGATGTTTTCACTCAATAAACACTCACAACACCCGGTCTGGGAATCGAAACCGCGACCCTATGCCCGCGAGTCCGCTGCCTTAACCACTGGGCCATTGCGCCTTCACTATAATATATAACCCGATATAAATAATTCCACTTATAATACATAGCTTGATATAAATAATTCGTCACTCTTTATCTTCTTCTCTCAGGCATATTCGAAATTTAGTCTGGTAACATAAGATCTCTTCCGTATGAACAATATGTAACTACTGTTATGGTTATGTCTTCGAACTAAATCCAGTTTTATGTCAATAAAATGTGGTACTATGTCGATAAACCATATTTCAATGAGGACGTGCCAACTTTTCCTAGTCACGAACTGCAACGTTCTGTAATCCAGTAAGGACAATATAATTTGTTATTAGGCACCAACCTGCAAAATGTCCAAATGTAACACGTATCAGTTGTATTGGTGCCACTTGATTAAGGTGGCTAACAATGTCTATGAGCATTTCCTTTTCTGACTCACTTTTAAAGAATTTTAAATCATATATTGAGTAGAATTTGAAGGGTACCAGGAAAGCATCCACAGAAATAAACACATACAGATTGAAAGAGTGAGAGAGACAGGGAGACAGCAATAATTGAGCACGATTAACATTAACACTTTCCCTCTCCCCATATACATAGAAAGGTATGCTTACTCACAATGGGAAAGGGGAGAGACAAAATGAGGAAGATCATTAATATGAGAAGAAACATATAAGGGCGAAATACTTTGCAGAATTTCGTTCGTCTTTACGTTCTGAGTTCAAATGCCGTCGAGGTTGAATTTGCCGTTCATCATTTCAGGGTCGATAGAATACATACCAGTTGAGTACTGGAGTCTATGACTGACTCCCTCACCCGAAATTATTGGACATGTGCTAAAATTTGAAACCAATACGAGAAGAAACATTAAAAAGTCTGATACCAAAATTTCAGCTGCCAGTTAGCAACGCCAATTAAGCGGAGTCAAAACTGCCTGCAAAAACATCCCATAACCCCTTCATTGTGATAGCTACACATACTTACACCTGACTTTACTGTGTCAATTTCCCCGTTCCTTATGTATATATATTTCCATTGTTGTGAATAAGGTTTATTTAAACAGAATTTGATACGTCATTTGACTGTTGCTTTTAAATATCCTCCAAACGTATTAAAATTTTTGTTTATTATTTTCTCCGTCAGAAGTTCGGAAACGAGAAACAATTTCTAAATTTTTCAGCCACCAATAGAAATCTAAGATTCCTCTCAGGCTTTGCTATTGTTTGCTGCACTTAAAAGCATACAAATACATACACTGCGCATGCGTGCGTGTGTATGTGTGTGTGTGTGTGCAGCATTTAATCAGGAAAAATATATCAAAAGTAATAAGTTTGACATTGACATCTAGTACCATCTAGAGTATTTCAATAAAAGCTACCATATCTGTCTGTCATATACTGCAACGTTGTAGGATTTTTACAAAAGATAATGCGTACATATAAACATTTGTATATATATATATGTGTGTGTGTGTTTGTTTATATATATATGTAAATATATACGTCAGTATATATATATATATATGTATATATATGTATGTATATATATTGTATATATATATATATATATATATATATATATATATATATATATATATATATATATATATATATATATACACACACACACACACACACACATATATATATATATATCTATCTATATATATATATATATATATATATATATATATATATATATATATATATATATACGCTATATTAAATCTCTGAGCGAGATGTAAACAGTAGCAATACATATAATTGCCACAACATATAATTACCAACCAAGTGTGGCGTCCTATACGAGACAGTGCTACTGACGTTTATAGCCCCAGGAAGACATCTTTTCCAGCTGGCTAACGACACACATTCTGTGCCCGATTAGTATTTGCGAGGGGTGGTGATCGCTCCCATTCCTAACCTTACGTGATACACTCGGACTCGAGTTTCAGGGTGATTACCCATCTTCAGCGTGTGTTAATCACCAGCTAGTGATGAAAACTCATCCCACTCGCAAAATAGCACTGTCCCATATAGGACGTCACACTTGGTTGGCAATTATATGTTACGATTCCGTATTGCTACTCTTTACATCTCGGTCAGAGATTTAATATAGCTTATTTCTCCATTTTCGAGATCATCGACGATTTGTTGCTGGAAAAAGCATATAGTATTTTGCGAGTGGGGTAAGTTCTCATCCCAAGCTGGTGATTCTCACAGATGTGAGTTGCGACTTTTTATTTGAGTTTCTGAATTGTTGAATTGCAGAAGTGTTGAGTTGATGTACTGTTGGATTGTTGAATTGTTGAATATTGTGTTGCATTTGTGAAATTGTTGAAGATTTTGTTTGGCTTCTCCATTTATGGGTGAAGCGGTAAATAACGGAGATATGAATTCACAGGTCCAGACAGGCAGTTATGCTGCGGTGACGGGCAGAAACCTGACAGCCGAGCTACTGCAGGTGCGGGAACTGAAAATGAAAGACATAGACTACAAGAAATTTGATAACCTGTTGAAGAAGAAAGGAGGATGCCTTAGATTGACCCCCCCCTCCCCCCAAGAAGTAGCAAAGAAGTCGGAAAGAAAAATAATTACTTATCGAACGCTGAATATAGCGACAAGAAAAGTAGAAATAGCAGGCGTCGAAGAAATAGAAGAATGTTTAAAGAACTTCTGCATCCACGCGCTCAGATGGATTGTCATTCCAATTGCTGTTAGCCCATAATTGTGAATTAGAGTAGACCTGGGAATAAATGTGGCTTAGATGTGATTCCATACTCCTCAAAACCTTGGAACTTCCGAACCAGAGCCTCACTAGTTTAAAGTTATATTTAGAACACACACACACATACACACACACACACATACACACAAACATACATACATACATACATACATACATACATACATACATACATACTTCCGAACCAGAGCTCCACAAGTTTAAAATCGTATCTAGGACTCGCGCGCGCACACACAAACATACATTCATACATCGAGACATACATTACTACATACGTATTTGCTAGATATACTGCTATCTATAGCAGTTGTATATATAGTATATCCAGTGCCATATACTGTATATTTTTTATGGCGTAGTCA
Organism: Octopus bimaculoides; assembly: GCF_046866305.1. NCBI lineage: Eukaryota > Metazoa > Mollusca > Cephalopoda > Octopoda > Octopodidae > Octopus > Octopus bimaculoides. The sequence goes on along the minus strand of NC_142931.1, from coordinate 61,458,045 downwards.
CAGGAAGGGTGACGGCCAAGAGTTTGTACGAACTCCGAAGCTGGAAGGGAGAGAAGGGGAGGCCAGAAACCAATGGCATGTGATATTTTGTTCGGCAGTTCCCTTTAGACATGGTACTTATTTGTTTTCTGCAGCATAACACACTTCTCTTTATCTTCATAACATACACTTCTCACTACCTTTTTTGTTATGAGGTCAATATGTTGGAAGTAAAGATACTGTAGATCTGATCACTGCAAACGTTTACCACCAGAAGTAATTCATTCCGAAGTTTTAAATTTCAACAGTTCTGCAGAGATAAAAGATAATATTGATCTAAGAAGTGTTTTTAACTGAAGTACATGAAGCCAAAACATTTCTCAATGCCATAATCCTAGATACAGAAATCTTCAAAAGTCATAATTTCCGATATATGTCTAGTTATTTTAATAGCTCCAGGAAAAATGGACAAAGTCGATTATAGAAGATTTGAACATAGCACTAGATTAAATGTTGTAATACATTTTATCCATCTGACACTCTGCTGCTTCTACCATTCGACCACCATTTTGATATTAACTATAGCAAGCAACACCTTTAATTTTCTGCTGCATTGACTCTAAATTTCCTTTGACAAATAGCTGATCATGGAAGAAACAAAAGTTGACAATTTAGGATTTGCAAATTCATAAATCATTCATTTCTAGTGGTATTTTTTGTACATGTGTTTGTTTCTCAGATTCGAGTAGCTGCCGGCAACAATGATAGAAACTTCCAGTAAATTCTGTTCACTGTCTGTTCATATGCAAAAGAGCATATAAATGGAAAAAGAAACAAATATTTTCAAGTAAAAGTTTGATAGACCAACGTTTGTTGGTTTGGAATTAAGTTTCACAAAGCCATTAAGTCTTCGTTGTTGTAATCCGAAATATTTGCATTCTTCCTTAGAGTATGTTCTGAAAGACTTTAATTTAAAATATTGCTTTTCTCAGATAACTTTCTTTCCTAATCAACAGCTGTTTCTTATGAGACTCTTATATATGACATTCTGTCAATGCAATCTTTCGTAAAACTCTCTTTTACTATTATCTATGCTATTATAAAATGGCTGAGCCTGACTGATAAATGTTCTGAGCCCTTGGTTCGTGAAAGATTGATAGATGTATAGAATTTTACTTCTGAAATTATACTTCTTGTTGTTGTTGTTGTTGTTGTTGTTGTTGTTTAGTCAGATCAACCCTAATTGAGCAAATGTATGGTTAAAAAGTATTCTAGCCACGTTCCACTTGTATTTTCCTCTATTCTTGTTTATCTGAGATGTTTATCATGTGCCTTTCTTTTTCCAAGACAGTCAGTTGCGCTTGAGGAAATTTCTCAGTTATTTATAGCAAATCGAACAACTAAAGAGTAAATTCATTTACTCAAGTGCCAATATTTTCTACTCTTAAATAGGATAATTTTTCTGCTTGTTTCAGGTTATCTATCTAACCAAGAAATAAAAACTTTACAATCATCGTATCTGAGCGGTAAGTCAATCCTGAAATATGCCTCCATCTCTTCTTACACGTTATAAAAATGTAGAAATTTATCAATCTAGCCATTTGATATTCTGATTACGAGATAAATACATGAAAGAAAGTTATATATTCAATTGGTTTGAAGGTGAATAGTATACCATCAATATATTTTGATGAGGAAGGCTTTCAGATCCCTTTTAAATTCATTTTTCTATGATAGCATAGATGTTATCAATCATGCCATTTTAGATATTTGTATATAACATGGCACTAATAATAATACTTTAAATATAACTGCAATACATATGATTATAACTTAGATTGATTTTCACTGAGCATTATATAAAAAGATAAATACCCTCTAGACACAATGCTAATCTTTCTTCAATAACGAGTCATAACTAAACCTTTACATAGCCTTCCCTAAAGGTAAAGAGTCCTCGGAGAAAAGTCAGGTCTCCCATCTTCCTCACGGCAAATAAACTTATAGATGTACCGCCACTGGTTTCAAGAGACAGTCTGAAATTTAAAATAGATGAAATTATCGTAACAGAAGGACTGGTTTCGTATTTTAAAAGTCAGATCCTTGACTGCAGAAGAGAAGAGAGTTATATACAGTTGAAATTTCCCTTCTAATTCTAGATGTTACCGTTACTACATTCCTTGGATTCTGCTTGTATGTAAATGAACATAAATTATTGTTGGAAAGCTAATTATAAACACTGTACCAGATTTATTCATATTGAACCAAGATGTAAAAGCCTGACATCCTATTAATTCACCTAATTCATATCCGTGCAAATACGTTAGTGCAAGTTAATTTTCAGAGAAACCGTTGAAACTATCAACTGCTCGCAGTTAATTTAACTTAAATGTGTTGTTAGGAAACATAAAGAGAATCTTGTATCTTGAGAAGGTCATTACGCCAATAATAATAAACACACGCACTGGTTCAATATCAAGGTCTGACTTGAAGAGAGAGGGCGTGTCACTGATGAGATCGCGAATTGCAACGAAAAGATTTTGATAAACAACCGATAGATTGTTTAACCAACACATTAACGGAACGATCAGTTAGTTTAGTTGCTTAGATACTTAACTGATTGACTAACATTATAAAGAAGTGATATTGAATCGGTGCGTATGTTATTATTATTGACGTAAAGACTCACCCAAGTAACAAGAATTGTTTCAACACACGAATACGCATCAAAAATATTGCAAACTAAATACAAAAAAAAGATAAAAAAGACTTGTAGAAAACGTGTATTCATGGTTCAGGATCAAGCAGACTAGATATCTTATCCAGTCAATAATTTTAAAATTTTGTTGGTGGAAGTTTTTTTTTTTTTTATAAAGACGTCTATTCTTAATACTAACGGGAAATTTTTGAATTAGGATTGATGCGTCTTTTCAGTTAGACAAAGTAGTGAACAGAATATAACTTGAATTGATAGAACATCAAATAATTATGTATGTAGTAATTCATATTCTAACAAAACATCTACCTCGAAAGGACTAAGATAAACTATTTTTCGGATCATACTTCTGAATCTAGTCCAATTTGAAGCCAATGAGAGCACTATAGAACTGGAGTACGCCTAGTTGGCTTGCAGTGCTTAGGTGAATTCGTTCCATAGGGAAAAGCTACTTGAAATAGATTAATATCTGTTCAAGAGACTTATCGCGTCAGTATTTTATGTTCTAGAAATTGGAGTTGAGAATGAATTGTATGTATAATTGTGAGTGATAAAGGATCAAGTTTAATTGAACTTGTGATAAGTTCTGGACAACCACTGATGGAAGTCATTAGAATAACTCTTGAATTTTGTGCTGTGTCCCAAGTTCAAATCCTGACATGATCAACTTTGCCTTTCATCCTTTTGAAGTCGATAAAAAAAGGAAGCTGTCCAAGGAAGGTGTGTGGAGTAACTTTTACAGTAACGAATAAAATGACGTGAAGCATTTGTTTCGGGTCTTTGCATTTTGAATTCAAATCCCATCTAGGCCCAACCACGCAAACACTAGTTTCATTCCAAACTGTAATGAACCAGTGCGGACATCCTAGATAAGCTGACAATAGCATTTTTAAGCAAATGCGGCGAACGCGGCAGAATCGTTAGCATGCCGGGCAAAATTCTTAGTGGCATTTCGTCCGTCTTCATGTTCTGAGCTGAAATTTTGCTGAGGTCGACTTTGTCTTTCATCCTTTAAGGGTCGATAAATTAAGCACCAGTTGAGCATTGAGGGCGATGTAATCGGCTTACTCCCTCCCCACGAACTTGCTGACCTTTTGCCAAAATTTGAGAACAATAGTATACTGAGGTACTCATTTGGCAGCGAGTCAACAAAAATTGAATGGAAACGGTAGTAGCTCCATATGTCTCAGAATCAAAAAATATAATGGCCGAATCAAGGTTTGAGCTCATGATCTCTAGATAACTTAAAAAGAAAATTCAAAACATTATTGATACATATTTATTCAGTGTAATACTCGTGAATTTTAGCAAGCAATGACAAAATTTTTAGAAGTGATTTAAAACAGTCGAGATGTAACAGCTGAAACATTAAATTCATTAAGTCATATTAATAAATTTGAAGTAACTAAATTTAATATTTAATTTTATAATGCTTTCATTACAAAATCGATTCAGACATTCCAAGACTATTTTTATTTTGGTATAGTATCATATTGAAATCTAAACAGCTTCAAACATGTAATTTATCATTTTTCTCTATAAACAATTGTTTTTAGATTTTACTAATTACAGAGAAATGTTTTAATGGTGAAATTTAGAAGAATATGGTAAATTTAATAATAGGATCAGCGAGAGAAATATATTGCTGTGGGATGTTAGCCTCAGGTCAATTATGATTGAGTGGAATTCCCCTCATCATAACCATTCCGTTCTTTTAGGGTGTTCCAGGACTACAACATCTACAGTTATTTTCTATTTTAAGACGGCTGAGAGTAACTTGAGGGAGATGTGGAAGCCAAGTGACAACATAGTCTCCTTCGAGGCCTCAGTTAATGTATGTAATTGGTTGTGGTGTTAAAACGTTGTCCTTGAAAACTGAAGCAACAGAAGCTAATATCTCATCACTGAGGCTGTGCCATGATCCTTGTCGAAGGTATTTGGTCCTTAATAACCTAGTCCATTCAGTTGTAAATATGTCCCATATGGATGTGCAACTCATCTATTTAGGAAGGAAGATTACGATATAAACTGACAAATATTAATTTAAAGTGCCGAAGAGTATTTCATTATCCTGATATAGTTTGAGTAGTATTTTTAACTTGAAATGCTATGGAGTATAGCTCTTGCTTTACTTGGATCTTGAACTCCCGGTAGAGTCGAGTCTTAAGCATTTTAAACATAACATAACGCCTTCCTTTCCAGGTCTGACCACAACTGATTTCTTCCAGAGAAAATAGGAAAAAGAAAGAGAGAGAACGATCTAGAAAGATAGAAGAATCTACCCTAGAGCTGAGCAAATCTTTTAGTAATTGAATCTTGAAGGGATGAAAAGCAAAGTTGACTTTGACGAGATTTGAAGTCAAAGCGAAGAGAGCCGAAAGAAACAGTACAAGATATTCTATCTAGAAGTGCAAATTGCTGACAAATATTTTATGACGTTTTTACTTTGCTAGGTATGTTGTTATGTTATAGTCTCATACGTATGTTATTAACTTTGATGCTTAGAATGCGATTGATTGATATTCTAAAGAATATCAGGTAAAGAGAGTTATCAGCTCCTTAACACTGTACATGACAGGTTAAACTCCCTCACATCACAACTTACCACGCAAAGTATTTCATACACGATCATTGGACAAATATGAATCTGTGCTGACAGACTTGATTTTTCATCAGATCAGACGAACACACTATGTTATTAAAACTACACTGTTAGCTAAATCACTGTAATAATGGTGATTTTTTAATAAAACACTGAAGACTGTCTTTAACTTTACTCATGACATTTTGGGCAATATTATCGATCAATATATCATGGCTTTAAAGAGTAAAAAAATAGGTGTTATATGTTTTGTGAGATATGTAAAACAAATTAACATTGCAAATATGACATCTCTTGCAACAGAAATGATGACAATAAATAATTAATTATTTAATTACTTTATGCATTCAAAACCATAAAGTATGTAAGTGCTACAAATGGTGAGAATAGAAATATGTCAAGAATGTAACTGCGATAATAAGTATGACTGAGAGGAGCTTAGTGGTCATTTGCGATAAATTTGGTATAAATCGTTTTGACAAGAGAGATTGACTCAATGCTTCATTTTCAAAAGTGTTTAGAGGTTGCTCAGTTAATGTAGAAGCTGTATATGCATATATGAAGAGAGTGGGCTCGAAACATCAAATAACTTATCCATTTTCCTGAGCATCAAACTAATACGCTTTGTTTGTTGTTCACTCACTTCTTTTGTACATTTTAACCATGTGTGTATATGTGTGTATGTGTGCATCTACACATATATACATATATATGTGTATGTGTGATTGTGTGTGTGTGTGTGTGTGTGTGAATTCGTATGTGTGCGCGTATGTGTATGCTTCCCCACACATGTTTATACTAGCTATAAACTAGTATATACTACATATTTATGTCATAAACAACAATGAAAGAGGTGACTGAAGCTTTACCACGTTTGGTTTCTCAAACAGTTTGAAAAACCAGATTTGGCGAAACTCCGAAAATATTACTGCCTCTAAAAATATATAACTTTGTTTCATATATTGACGTTTTTATTTAGTTAATGCTTTTGTTTAATAAAAATAAAAGAGAATACCCAGAGGGATTTAAATCTGTTTAGAATTTCACAGCATAGACATTAAAAACTAGTTTATCATTTATTTATTGATGGTTTCTGTCATTTGACGGAAGTCATGCTGAGACACCGCCTTGAAGAATTTTAGTCAAACAAATCGGCCCCAGTCCTAATTTTTTAAGCCTGGTAATTATTCTATTGGTGTCTTTTGTTGAAATACTTTACAGGGACGTAAACACACCAACACTGTCAAGCGGTGTTGGGAGACAAACACACACACACATGTAGAGTGAGAGAGAGAAAGAGATAGATGCGACGTGCTTCTTTCAGTTTCCATCTACTAAATCCACCACACACGGTTTTACGTCGGCCTGAGGACACTAACCAAGATTGCACGCAGTGAGACTGAGCCCGGAACCAAGTAGTTCGGAAGCAAACTTCTTATTATACAACCACTCAACTACTTGAAATTTATATTAGGTTTTCTATACATGCTATACAGGCTGTGTGTCCCTGGTAATAAGTTTTCTAGGGTATGCAATCCCTTCTCGATTAAGCAAATTTGAGGCGAATTTAGAAGTTTGAAATTTGAATCGAAGCGTAAAGGTGTACGGAGCATACATAATTAATATTTATTTTCTTCTACATTACAGTTTTTAGTAGTTACGTATAGCACTATTTCGTCCTTCTTTAGAATCGTCAGCACGGTATAACCCGATGAAAATAAATAATGCTGAATTAAAGATTTTATGAAGTTAGACAATTCTTATATAGAGAAAATAGTTTACATGTTATTTTGCTCTAAACACTCATTAATTAATTAATCAGGCATTGGTATACAAACTAGTTTAGCCATTAACACTAAGTTCTGCTTTGAGTTTTTTTTTTATAGTTTCCTTCATAGGCATAACGAGGGTGTACTTGTAGTAAGGAGTAAGGTGTGTGAAAGCACATGTATTAGTGGTTAGAGCGTCGGGTTTAGAGTCGTGAGGTTGTGAGTTCGATTTTCGGACCGGGAAATGTGTTGTGCTCTTCAGCAAGTCACCTTATGTCACGTTGCTCTAGTTCATGCAGCTGTAGAAATGAGTTGTAATTTCGCTGATGCCGAGCTGTATCGGACTTTGCCTTTCCCAGTGGCGTGGAGGGAGGAGAATGGTATGCATGGGCGACTGCTGGTCTTCCACAAACAACCTAGCACAGACTTGTGCTTCAGAGGGGAACATTCCCATTCATGATCGAAGGGGCCCTTTACCCTTAGTATGGTGAATTTGAACCTCCGAAGAGTTTTACAGAAAAGACTTTAATAACTGTATTTTAGCTGCTTTAAATTCAGCTTAGGTATCAGCATTAATATAGACATGTACATAGAAATTTGATGGAAAATATCGTGTCGTTAAATGAGTATTGTTGAAAATAGTATTTTTTATATAATTTAGTATATCACAGTTTATTTCATCAGTAATTAAATAACTTTAAAGCCTGTATGAACAATCTGTGGCATACGCTATAAAATTTCATTTCCTTACTTTACCTTTATTGAAAATGACGTACGGGTAATTATAATTTGTGTATTAAAATATGCATACGAGCGCGCGCCCACACATACAGCAAACAATTCGTTGTGTGCATGTGTGTGAATAGAAATATGTGTATGCGTGTGTGTGTATACAAATATATATATATATATATATACGTATGATTTATGCGGATGTATGCATATATGAATGTGTATGTAGTTACGTCATAACTATATGTGTGTGTAAGTGTGTGTGTATGTCTATGTATGTATGTGTGTATGTATGTATGTATGTATGTATACACGCATACATGTATATTTTATATTCTGGTATGTATGTGTAAAACAAAATTTAAAGACGTGTGCATATACATTTGTAAATATGTACATATATATATGTATATATATATACATGTGTGTGTGTGTACATACATACATATACACACACACACACACACATATATATATGTTTGTGTGTATATATATATATATATATATATATATATATATATATATATATATATATATATATATATATATATATATGAATATATTTAGAATATAACAGTATAGCATCGGTTCCTAATTGGAAGCGTTCCATAATGCTATTAGGAAATAATTTACTCTGTAACAACTTTATCCATTTCAGAATCTAGGATTTATATATGTACACACACACACACACACACACACACACACACACACACACACACACACACACACACATACACACACACAAATACACATGTGTGTAAAATACATGTATGCATTTATATATTTGCTAGTAAACATACGTTTTTGCAACCTAGCTTTTGGCTTACAAAAAACGAGAATCAAATACAGGATGTACATATCTGTCAATATACATATATGTTTTCTTATCCATGTACATATATGCACATATCGATGTGCATGTACAAGTTGCTTTATGCATATTTATGCCCAAATTATATATAAAGATGTGCCTATTTTCACACCGACACAAAAAATTGAACAGCCAAGAAATATTGCCAAATATTGCCAACTATCAACAGAGACTGTATGCAGACTGTATATCAAATACGTTATATTCTTTTATGTGTAATTGCAAATCTTCCTGTCTATCTATTCATCTCTCTCTCTCTCTCTCTCTCTCTCTCTCTCTCTCTCTCTCTCTCTCTCTCTCTCTCTCTCTCTCATACACACCTACACACGCTTTTCTCTATTTCTTCTTTCACTCTTCCTCGTGTCTCGATATACATGTCCCTCATAACCTCTATTTCTGTCTCTGTATGTATGTTTGTATGTTTGTATGTATGTATGTATGTATGTATGTATGTATGTGTATAATGTTTATAATATGTGTGCACATGTGTGTTTATATCTGAATGTATTTATGTATGTATATAAATGTATATAAATTAGTATTGGTGTATGAGCCTTCATTTCCAAAACAAAAATACACATATATTAAACATTCTACATTTCATTACTGGTGTACATATACATGATATGACAACATTATGGTATACTTTATGAGCTTTTGTATATATGTGTATGTACGCAGCTGAATACACAAATATGCTCACCTGCGCACCAACACATGCATACAAATATGCACTCACATAAACACACATACACACACAAACTCACACACACGCGCATAGATAGATAGATAGATAGATAGATAGATAGATAGATAGATAGATAGATAGATAGATAGATAGATAGATAGATAGATATTAATATTAGTGTTTTTATACTACAAACAACAACAGTTACTGTGGAAAAGACTCAACACTTCTAGAACAGATATAAAGTTATATATTTTGGTTCAGTAGGTTTTCAAGATCTTCCTCAACAGTTTGAATATGCTACAAAATATAAGACAGTCTTAGCCTCTACTGGTAAAACAAATTCCAACAATTAAAGTCGTTGATACAGAATGCAATTTTCAGTGACATATCACTGGATTCATTTTATATTAATAGAGACTACAGTTGTCTTAGCATGCCGTTGCTATTAGATACTTGCTGCTGACGAAGCTCAAAGGAGCAGAAATATATGTTTAGCAATGCCATCTCTGCAACTAGACGATTTTCGTCTGTTACTGATATATTTCTATGCATAAAAGACGTACTACTTTGAAACAAATATCTTAATTTCCAAACTTTCACCAGTATATCTGCGTTTAGTGTGACATAGGAAATAGTATATGTATACATATATACATACACACACACACAAATATGCGCACACGCACACGCATACATACACATACACACACGCATATACATACATACATACATACATACATACATACATATATATATATGTGTGTGTGTGTGTGTGTGTGTGTGTGTGTGTGTGTGTGTGTGTGTGTGTGTGTGTGTGTGTGTGTGTGTGTAAAATTTTTGCTTTGGCATAGCCACACTAATACGCTGGTGTTAGAACTCAATATACATATGCTTTAGAATATGACGTAAGATGAATATAGAGCGCAAAATCAAATTAATAAATGACAAGGGAACAGGAATTACGTGACCCATATCATTAGCTTACAGCTGTTTCTGCATTAAGCTGGACAAACCCTAGGCTCTGAGTGCACTGTATCTTACCGCAGAAGCATCTGTAAGCTAAACTTGAATACGTAATTCTTCTTCCCTTGACATTTATTTAATTTCATATATATATATATATATATATATATATATATATATATATATATCGGTGTATGTGTGTGTGTTTATGCATGTGTATGGGCGCGCATAAATGTGTTACAAGCACATACAGTCATACACATACACACACACATATATATAGTTTCGAATGGAAAGAAGCTGCTTTTTCTCAGGGATATATTTCATCCAAGCCTACACCGGTTTAGCTCCATATCGATTAATATTCCTCGGATTTGTTAATTTGTGTTAGCATTAGTACCTATTGATGGTTCTTCTTCGACATCAGTACTTTACACTTATGAAATTCCAGTTGTCGTTATAGATGTTTCCATCCATCCGATATAGGAGAACAGAATTTTAATAATATAATATAAAGAAAATGGAGGGGTAACCACAGAAATTTATTTATTTATATAATAGTCAATTTCTTGTCGCATACGTTCGTTTCAATTTCTCAGCTTCGACTGGCTCGTGTGCGGGCGACACATGGGGTCTTTTGAGCGAGATTGTTGCCAGTGCCCCTGGGCTGGCTCTTGTGCGGGTGACACATGAAATGTTTTGAGCGGGACGGGATCGTTGCCAGTGCCCCTGGACTGGCTCATGTGCGGGCGACACATGAAATCTTTCCGAGCGGGATCGTTGCCGGTGCCCCTGGGCTGGCTCTTGTGCGGGCGACACATGAGGTTTTTTTCGAGCGGGATCGTTGCCAGTGCCCCTGGATTGGCTCATGTGAGGGCGACACATGAAATCTTTCCGAGCGGGATCGTTGCCGGTGCCCCTGGGCTGGCTCTTGTGTGGGGTTGTTGTAGGATTTTCGAGCGAGATCGTTGCTGGTGCCCCTGGACTGGCTCTTGTGCGGGTGACACATGAGGTTTCTCGAGCGAGATGAGCGTGGCCGTTGCCAGTACCGCCTGACTGGCCTTCGTGCGGGTGACACGTAAAAGCACCCACTACACTCTCTGAGTGGTTGGCGTTAGGAAGGGCATCCAGCTGTGGAAACACTGCCAAATCAGATTGGAGCCTGGTGTAGCCATCTGGTTTCACCAGTCCTCAGTCAAATCGTCCAACCCATGCTAGCATGGAAAGAGGACGTTAAACGACGACGACGATATATATGTGCTGTGCGTGAGAAGACCCGGCAAGTGAGATCGTTGCCAGTGCCCCTGGACTGGCTCTTGTGCGGGTGGCACATAAGATGCACCATTTTGAGCGTGACCGTTGCCAGTGCCGCCTGACTGGCCTTCGTAGGGTTTTCGAGCGAGATCGTTGCCAGTGCCCCTGGACTGGCTTTTGTGCGGGTGGCACATAAAAGACACCATTTCGAGCGTGGCCGTTGCCAGTACCGCCTGACTGGCCTTCGTGCGGGTGACACGTAAAAGCACCCACTACACTTTCTGAGTGGTTGGCGTTAGGAAGGGCATCCAACTGTAGAAACTCTGCCAAATTAGATTGGAGCCTGGTATTGCCATCCGGTTTCACCAGTCCTCAGTCAAATCGTCCAACCCATGCTAGCATGGAAAGCGGACATTAAACGATGATGATGCTGATGATGATGATTCATATTTTACAATTAAAATTGCATTATGAATTTAGAAGGTAAAATCTATTCAGGGCAAAATTGATATATATTCATTTACATCGTAATGAATGGATAGTTTCTTCTAACTAACCTAAAGGATGGAGAGAAGAATACACATTGAAATCTTTACTATCAGCTGATATATCTAAATAAATAAATTAAATGAATTAGGGAAAGGGAGTTTCTTATATTCATATGCAATAAGTAAATAGATTTGGATACTAACTTATACTCTTTTACTTGTTTCAGTCATTTGACTGTGGCCATGCTGCAGCACTGCCTTTAGTCGAGCAAATCGACCCCAGGACTTATTCTTTGTAATCGTAGTACTTATTTTATCGGTCTCTTGTGCCGAACCGCTAAATTACGGGGAACTAAACACACCAGCATCGGTTGTCAAGCGATGTTAGGGGGACAAACACAGGCACACAAACATACACAGGCACATACATATGTATATACAAATATACGACGGGCTTCTTTCAGTTTCCGTCTACCGAATCCACTCACAAGGGAACAGGAATTACGTGACCCATATCATTAGCTTACAGCTGTTTCTTCATTAAGCTGCACAAACACTCCGCTCTGAGTGCACTGTATCTTACCGCAGAAGCATCGTAAATCTTATAGTAGAAGACACTTGCCCAAGGTGCCACGCAGTGGGACTGAACCAGGAACCATGTGGTTGGTAAGCTAACTACTTACCACACAGCCACTCCTACGCATATCAATTTTTATTTCTTATTCTTTATTCTCTTGACAAATGAATAGAGAGAAGAGTGGCAGCAAGCTTCTAAAAAAACTATCTAAATACCAATAAGGGTGAATAGGAGTATACCTAGTTCTTCAGAACTGCAACTAACCATTTCCACCATGGTCGTAGTTTAACATCTAGCTATTTTTAGAACAGAATCCAAAGACACACACTTACATACAGAAGCTGCTATTCAGTCTGTAATGAACTCTCCATCCATTAGGATGTAAATGACTATATGTCAATTTTGCTCCCTTCCATTTTCTTTATATTGTGTATATATATATATACATATATGATTACCTTCCCCTATCTGGAACTTCATATGTTACACCATAGCGAAGACATGATACGATATATGTAAAGAAATTTGTGACATTTGAAAAGAAAATACGAAACTGGTTATTTCTCCAAAAACAATGTTACTATACTCAAAATTTTATAACATTTTTCTAATATAACGATTTAAATATATACTTTAACCATATAACACAAGCCTTCTGTAGTTTTTCACTCATTTTTGTCAAATATATTGGTTAAATCCAATACCCTCCTCAACCTTATATATATATATATATATATATATATATATACTGCTGTGACCCCTTTCGGTCATGATTGACCATGGGATTGCACCTAGAAAGTTACTCTCCGAAGCACAAGTCCGGGCAAGGTTGTTTATGGAAGACCAGAAGTCGCCCATGCATACCAGCCTCCCTCTCCACGCCAGCAGTGTTATCCAAGGGAAAGGCAAAGGGTGATACAGCTTGGCACCTGTGACGTCGCAACTCATTTCTACAGCTGAGTGAATTGGAGAAACGTGGAATAAAGTGTCTTGCTCAAGAACACAACACGCAACCCGATCCGGGATTCGAACTCACAACCTCGCGACGCTCTAACCACTGAGCCATGTACCTTCACACATATATATGCGCATTCGTGTGCACACACACACACACACACACACACACACACACACACACACACACACACATATATATATATATATATATGTATATATATATATATATATATATATATATATATATATATATATATATATATATATATATATATATATCTGTGCAACAATCTTACGGGATTAATTTACTCTCCAGAAAAATTTGTCATAACGCGAAATTATTTTTCTTGTTAATTTTTATATTATAGAGTGAAACAGCGTTCCTACAGTTATTTTCAAAAAATAACGAAAAGCAAGGCCTAAAGGCACCATATCTTATGCAGAAAAAAGAAAATTTCTAAACATCCACAGTAAAATATTTAAGCATAAAAGTATTCGAAGAGAAATTCGTAAACCTCTCTTCAAAACAGGTTCCTAGTCATGCACGCCTTCTTATTTAAACGCCAAATCAGGCAAATTAAATTTTTTGCAACCTTGGAAGTGGTACACGAGGAGCGGTCTTTAATTGATATCATCGCAAGGAGCGTCAGACCATTTTTGTAAACTTGTATCAACATCTGATACGAGTCAATAATAACATGTAATGCATATTCACATGCTTCTTCAGCCTTTCGAACAAGCATTTACTAGTCAGGAAAGATTTTTCATTAGAAGCTTCGCCTTCGTTTTACGGCAAACCGTCATACAAAGTTGTGACTTTTCTTAATTTCCGTTGTGCTAATCAGCGCAATACCTAGAGTCTGGTTTTCAATCCGTACACCCATTTTAAGCATCACATTAGATCTACGAAAAAATAAGGTCCAAGCAGTTTTAACAGGGTAACTTCTTGAGCACTTCTCTCAATTCTTTGTTATTGTCACGTATTGATCCTATTATAGTGGCTGTCGGCATTAATCTTTAGCAATGTGGCTGATTTTTTTTTCTCCCACATGAATTCTTCTTAAGACACCAAGTGTAATATCCAGTGTAATCCGTTTACTGTTCTTTTCTGCACTACGTCCTTGAACTTCCGTTAATGGCTTCTTTCCATCCATCTTGGATTATGGGTTAAATGCCGCAGCAATGGTGATCAATACCAAATATTAAGCGAAAAGCTGCATCAGGAAACAGTTGTTTTGTGAGAGCAACATATTTTTCTTATTCCTATGGATATAACAACAGAAATGTGAAAATGAAAAGGTGAAGGAGTGAGGTGGGAGGAAGGCCTGCACAATGACAGATGCTTAAAGAGTTACTAGATTAATGAGCGCTTCGCTCCTTCCGTTTCTAACTTGAGCCATAAAACTCTACATTCTACTTACACACGCATAAGTACTGTTGTATTGACATTCAGCATATGTAACTACAGATATAGCTATCATGTTGGTACTATTATTTTTATTACCAATTGATTATTCAAAAGTTAGTGTGTTGGTAATGATGGTGTTGGTTTATTCGTGTTCGGTGTAGGTATTGTTGTTGTTGTTAGCCTAAAGCCAAACTTCATTGACTTTTCAATAACATTCCAATCAACATTCAAAATATGCTTGAGTATTACTTTATCTCATGCCGTTGTTTTATCTCATTTCATTTGGAGCTGTTTATCTTATTCATACTATTGTTGTTCCTGTTTTTGGTCATTAGGGAGTTGGTGCGTAAGTAATGGCTTTGATTGTATTAGTTTGGGTGTTGATGCTGCTTGTGTGTCTGTTGATGATAGATAGTGATGTTGGTGAATGTCAGATAGATAGATAGATAGATAGATAGATAAACAGACAAAAAGACAGACAGGTAGACAGGCAGGCAAGTACATAGATAGATAGATAGATAGATAGATAGACATTGGAACGCAATATGCACGAACTACACAAAAATAATCAGTGTGAAATATTCCATGTCACACTCAGTAAGTGTTTGTAATGACAAACTTTTATATACACATGCACATGTGTGTGTGTGTGTGCGCGCGCGCGCGATTCTGTGTGTCATTATTATAGATTTTCTAATTAACTACTTTGATCTTAGGTAAAATGCCGAGAAATGACCTTTTGGCTAAGCAGAAAGTGTAGTTGTTAATATTTTTCCAATTTCTCCAGTTTACTATAAAAGCGAAATTAGTACACATAATTTACAATTTCCGTAAGCGCGAGATCCTATAACCTGAGGTGGTTGCAACGCGGGGAGTGACTATATATATATATATATATATATATATACTCTTTACTCTTTACTCTTTTACTTGTTTCAGTCATTTGACTGTGGCCATGCTGGAGCACCGCCTTTTAGTCGAGCTAATCGACCCCAGGACTTATTCTTTGTAAGCCTAGTACTTATTCTATCGGTTTCATTAGCCGAACCGTTAAGTTACGGGGACGTAAACACACCAGCATCGGTTGTCAAGCGATGTTGGGGGGGGACAAACACAGACACACAAAAACACACATATATATATATATATATATATATATATATACATATATATGATGGGCTTCTTTCAGTTTCCATCTACCAAATCCGCTCACAAGGCTTTGGTCGGCCCGAAGCTATAGTAGAAGACACTTGCCCAAGGTGCCACGCAGTGGGACTGAACCCGGAACCATGTGGTTGGTAGGCAATCTACTTACCACACAGCCACTCCTACGCCTATATATACATATATATATATATATATATATATATATATATATATATATATATATGCGTGTGTGTGTGTACATATATGCATATTTATATGCACATATATGCATACATATATGCATATATGTGTGTGCATATTAATTCTTACTTATGTGTATTCATGTATGCATTTATGTGTATGTGTACTTATGTGTATGCATGTATGTTTTTATTGATATCGTTGATGACACACGTACAATTTGTTTCGCTCCGATAAAGCTTTCCAAAACATTTTGATAAACTCCAGCAGAGCGAATCAAATGGTACGTTTGTGAACAAAGATATCCATAAATTTAATTTACTCTACTACAAACTAGTACTGAGTTCTTTTATCTAATTTGCGTGTTGCATAGTTTTAACAAACAAGCACATACTAATACATACATACATACATACATACATACATGTATATATACATACATACATATATATGCATATATCTATAAATATATATGTATATATATAAATATATTTATATACATATATACATATATGCATATATATATATGTACATATATACATATATTTATATGTATATAAATATATAAGTACACACGCACATATATATAAATGCCCATATGCATATATACATACGTTATATAGATAGATAGATAGATAGATAGATAGATAGATAGATAGATAGATAGATGCAGCAAGTCTAGTTTGAGATCTTTTGGCATTCTCTCCTCAGTTTTCTCAAATACATAAAAAAATATCACTCCTTCACTAATACTTTTTACCTTCACTTATTTCTAGTTGCAGGAATTACTGTATGGTTTAGATGTTCGCTTCGCAACCACATAATTTCGACTTCAGTCACATTCCGCGGCACCTTGGGCAAGTGTCTTCTACTGTAGTCCCGAACCGACCAATGTCTCGTGAGTAAATTTGATAGACGAAAACGTGTGGAAGCCTGTCGTGCACATGTGTGTACGCGTGCGTGTGTGTGTGTGTGTGTGTGTGTGTGTGTGTGTGTGTGTGTGTGTGTGCGTGTGTGTGTGTGTGTGTGTGTGTGTGTGTGTGTGTGTGTGTGGTGTCTGCGTGTGTGGATATCAATTCCACCTTTTCCAAGATTGTCTAATCTAAACTATTACAAATATTTCCCATTCTTACTTGCAATAACACGATAATTTTTTTTTGGGGGGTGGGGTATTTCTTCGGGCAGTAAGTGTTATTTCCTATTTGCTTCTGTCTACAAATCAAAGGAAATGACTACTATTCCCTTCAAACTTTGCTTCTGTGACCTGAGCATCAATGTATTGAAATTGATCTATTTTCCATTACGTTTCAGACAGATTCAACGCTGAGTTGCTGAAGCAGAAATATCATTGTAGCAAATATTCTGCTCAGTACCACAGATTTGCTTGTCAGTTGCTTGACCATAACCACATGGGCATGGCCCTTAGTGGCTGGGAATATGTCCCTCTCTGATCATGAGCAGGAGTAGTCGGGGAGAATCATACCCTTGTGTTGAGAGGGATTATTTTGAGTTTGAATAACTGCATGAAAAGCAAAGTTTGAAGAAAACATAATCCATTTCTCATACTTTCTAGGTGTTAGCAAATAAGAAATAACAGTTGCTACCCAAATACCAAAATAGTGTGGTTAGAATCCTGAAGTTTTCTATCTATCTATCTATCTATTTGTCTCTCGTTCTCTTCTTTTCTCTCTCATCTCTCTCTCTCTCTCTGTCTTCTTTCTCCTCCTCTCTCTCAATCTATCTGTCTATTTCTCAGTAGTTCAGTAGGTAACACATGCTATATCATTGAGTAAGCACATTATTTTGCTGTTAGTTCAGTAACAGAGAGTAGCTAACAGCAATTTTACAGGCAACTTAAGAAGTGCGTCACAGAGAACCAATCGGTATTCTTGTTCTAACTGTTCCCAACATACGTTCGGTCAGTCATTATGCATACGGCTTTCAATTCTAGTAATATATACAAGAAATGATGATTCATTTCATTACTCATTATATTTTCACGGTTTTGTGCAAATCATGACTTTTCGATTGCAATTTCTAAGCTGACAATATCATAATAGAAAAACAGATGTGAGATATAAACACATATGTATATATATATATATATATATATATATATATATATATATATATATATATATATATATATATATATATATATATATATATAAGATAATAAGAGTGAAAAAACTACAGAAGGCTTGTGTTACATGGTTAAAGTATATATTATATTTAAATTGTCAGAAAAATGTTAGAAAAATGTTAGAAAAATGTTAGAAAATCTTTTTGGTATATAAACATTGTATTTTGAGAAATAACCGGTTTCGTGTTGTCTTTTCAAATTTCTCTACTTCATTGTGTCGTGTTCGTTCCAGTCTGAGAAAGAAGAGTTCTAGATAGGGGGAGGTAATTAGGGATTTCTTCCGGTATAGGGGAGATAATCGAAATCTAGGAGGTGGTAGAATTTGATTAATTTACCATGGTTTTGTTCTATATTTTTTTCCCCTTTTTTTCTCAGTGGGGTGATGAATTTCCTTATTTAAATGTGTTAGCAATGGTTAAGTTTGGGTTTGTATTTTTGAATGAAAAAGGTTTCCTTATTTAATCTAATCTGTGTTGGTGTTTTAATGGCACGTTGATAAAAAAGAAAGATTATAAATTGTGGTAGCATTTGTTTTGCGCATTTCTCAATATGATCACTAAAAGGTATTCTGGGTGTGCAATCTGCTGGCGGTGTAGAGTGCATCTACGTCTGAGCGATAATCCTGTGAACCCTATATATATATATATATATATATATATATATATACGTTTATGAATTTGTGTTGCAAGATTCCTGATGTGAAGTCATGTGTTAAAACAGATATTGTTGTATTTCGCTTTTTGTGCGCCAAATGAACACATGAACTATAGATACTTCACTCGTTGATTACTGTTGCTATTCTCACTCATGTCCATTGTCCGGAAATCTTTCGTCACATGTCTGTGACCTCCACAGCGACACTTTCCGTCTTCGTGTGTGCTCTTCCTCTGCTTATTACATTCGTATCAGCAAGAGAATAAAGAGCATACATGAAGACGGAAAGGGTTGCTGAGGAGGTCACAGATGTTTGACGAAAGATTTCTGGACAATGGACATGAAGTGAGAATAGGAATAGTACTAAACGAGTGAAGTATATATCTATGTATAGATAGATAGACAGATAGATAAATAGATAGATAGATAGATACATTTCTTTTATTAGCCACACAGGGCTCAACAAAGATGGGACAAATACAATGTAGAGCTTTTCTTTTTGGGAGGGGGAAGGAAAAAAAAGTAGGGGTGTGGCGATCAAAAGGGATCGTAGAAAAGGAAAAAGGGGGGAGTTCGATCAAAAGGGATCGAGGAAAAAAAAAGCGATCAATAGGGATCGTGTATCACAATAATGTTCTCGTGTATAAAGAGGGGAGGACAGTTTAGGTTTAGCCGTGGAAAGAAAAGCCTACGGAAAAGACCACGGTAAACTTGGTCAATATTGTCATTGAAGAAACTATAACAGTAAGTGACTCTCTTTTGCCTTTTTGTTTTTTTTTCTGGATTTTTTTTTTCTAGTTCATAGGGTTATGCTCAAGGTGGCTCCGTCATTCACACGTGCTATTCTTGCTACATTCACCCATCTTTTTTTTAAGCATTCACTAGACAAGACTTCCCTTTCCACTCTCACCTTCCTCTTCAGGTGATACTTGAAGAAGTTGATGAGAGATTGCCCAGAGAGGAAAGTCTTTGTCTCTAGACCTTTCAGACGCGTCCACCATACACATTCTTTCGCCATAGCCACAAGTACGATGAAAATAGCTCTTCCTTCCCGTTTAAAGGAAGGGGGCGCGACATATTTCACGATAGATTCCGCTGATAGACCGACTCGTCCCACACGCGATAGCAGTTGTTCGACGTAAGCCCACAGCTCGGAAATGGTGGGACACTGTACGAGTGCGTGCAGAACGGTTTCGTCGCTCTGCCCGCATCTTGGACAGGTCGGCCCCG
>NC_142931.1:61402661-61435161 GCF_046866305.1 Octopus bimaculoides | reverse complement strand
AATTATCATTATTATTATTATTATTATTATTATTATTATTATTATTATTATTGTTACAGCAACAACGACGACAACAGTGATGATGATGATGCCAATAACAATGAACCTAGCTCCCGTAAAAACCGAAACTGATCCAATAACAAGACCAAAATTAGCCTAAAAAGTGAAGAAAATGTTACTGTAAAGGTGGATGCTTATTTTATGTCTTATATGTGATTATTAGGCAAGGAAAAACTATGTCCATTAATAAATCAAACTAGAGCTAAAATACAGATGGCTGAGCCAAGATGTCTGGGGAATTTCTTAGCATGCGTTAAATACGATACAAGAATAACGTCATGCTTAATTCAGACTCAATATCCTTCTCAAAAGTTAACAAACGAAATTACGTGCCATAATGCTAACGTCCAACATATAAACTAAATTGAAAGAAAGGAACGTTGGAGCAATGAACAATACACTAGGGAGATGTATTGCTATTATACATTAATGCTATATCTAATACACACGAGTACTATAAAACAGACCTATAACTTGAATAGAAAGAAAGTAAGTATAAATCTTAATGCACTAACGAACATATGGAGATTCGAAATAAACAGTATTAAGTTTCCAAAAATTTAAATAGAAAAATTCACGGACATTAAAACTGACTTCAGATAGTAGCAAAGACAGACAAGAAACGTAGCGTCAGAGCAAAACTAAGACAGAGAGAAAAAAAAATTACAAAAATCAAAATGATAATGAAGCTCATAAAAGTTGCAATGGACACATTCAAGCTAATTCACGAACACTGCAAATATATACACTTGATTCCTCATTTAATAACAGACATAATAACACACATTACAGCAGATCAACAAGCATTAATATTGAGCTAGACCTACCAGAAGCAATAAAGGAGAGAGAAAAGTAGAAAGAAAATCGATGAAAATGGATTAACATAAATCTCTTTCCAAGTTACAGACGTTCAAAGAACTTTACGAAAGAAATAAATGTAGCAGGGTTCTGCACAATATTCTGTCTACTGTTACAAACTACCAAAATATCCGCAGATTAAATGATCTCATCTGTTCAAGTAGTCGTGATATTCATGGAAAGGCTTAATCGTAAATGTCAAATACTGTTCACCCAAACCAAGCAAAAAGAAGAGAGTATAATCTAAAAAGATTTACCTTTACTTATCAAAACAGAAAGAACAAAAGTAACCAAATACTTTTTTTAAAATATAATATTAATAAAAAGTGATGAGACACTGGAAGCAAAGCAACGGTCAAATTAAGCTACATCAGAAAAAATATGAAGGTTCAAATGTTTCAAAGATGGGTATTATTCAAGGAGAACACGGCGTTTGAATTAAGCGTAAAAAAACGCTTTTACGGGACATTAAAAGATACACTAATATCATTGGAAAAATCAGTCATACTAGGACTGGCTTTGGAACAGAAACATTCAGCACAACCAGAGAAAGGAGAATGAATCAGAATCAGAAAGGGAAAAGATATAAGTAGAATGGACCTGAAGAGAGAAAAGGGTAAAAGGTGCATACCAACAACAGCTGGCAAAGAACAGACACACTTAATAGCTAAAAGCAACGAGAAAGACCCTGAGATTGACAAAGTCTCTAATTTCTTTATAAATTTCTTATGAGGGTCGGGTTAATACTTTTAGAAGGTAAACTGGCAATCATCTATGCAAGTGAATCTTTCTCCCTGCTACCGATGTTTATCTATCGGATAAACATCGGATAGTGATGTTTATCCGAGAGTTATTTTTGCCAGTCGCCATCAGCCGACTTGGCCGATAGAGATTGGCAACAGTGCCGTCGCAGGCATTGCTATCAGAATGCAAGAATAGATACTACCAAATATAGCCAGAATACATACAGCAAAATATCTCGTCTGACCTTCTAACAACCCCACCACACGATCCCGCCTTGGATTAGAAATTTATTATCGAGCACGAAAGGATGAAAGTCAAAACTGTCCTCAACGGAATAAATACTGCACAATATAGTTTTCAAGCTTCTAACTTTTCTACAAAGACGTTGCCTTCATACATACTTCCATACAACATGCATAAATAAAAACATAAATATATTTAAATGGACATATTATATATATATATATAATTTGTGTTTTCTTCTGTAATGTTCTAATGTTGACTACATTATTCTAGTGTAATAAATCAGATGTTTTAAAATAGGAAATATCTAAAATAGGATGGATCTGACACGGGACAAAACTTAAAGGCGGCAGAGACAACAAAATAACGATACATTAAAACTATACACCCCGGTTTATTTAATGACAGAGGCAGTAAAGAAATATTTCAGGCAACACTTCGCAGATACAGAAATATATAGGATTATGTGTGTGAGTATGTATATATGTATCTGTATATATATATGTGTGCGTGTATATATATATATATATATATATATATATATATATATATATATATATATATATATATATATATACATATATGTATGTATATATATATATGTATGTATGTATGTATGTATGCATGTATGTATGTATGTATGTATGTATGTATGTAGGTATGTATGTATGTATGCAAACATATATATAAGTATATACAAATATATATACGTATATATAATTCATTCAAATTTCAAATTTGAATGCACATCCCACGTGAATAACGTTTAAATGTCACTGAACATTTCTAGCTTATAATGTACCACCACTGATCGGTGTTCGTTATAATTTTATTTTCCTGTACATCTATCTTTTATGCACAACTTTAACATAAATTCACTAATAATATATTTTCTATGAGTTGTACTAAGGAGGTAATACGAATATCGAGACATGTGTTTATAGATAAAATTTTAAAAAAACACTCAACAATTCTTAGTTTTAACCAGATTTCAAACTTGTACTTTACATTAAACAATGAAGAGTTACTTTTAACAGTCATCCCCGCCACATAAATAACTAGAAAGATAAACGAATCTACTGGTTGCAAGAACATTGTGCATGACATGAGAATGATACAAATAATGCATTATCAGCATACATACATACGTACGTACATACGTACATGCATACATATATACATACACATAGTGGAGGTGCAATGGCCCAGTGGTTAGGGCACCGCACTCGCGGTCATAGGATCGCGGTTTCGATTCCCAGACCGGGCGTTGTGAGTGTTTATTGAGTGAAAACACCTAAAGCACCACGAGGCTCCGGTAGGGGATGGTAGTGAACCCTGTTGTGCTCTTTCACCACAACTTTCTCTCACTCTTACTTCCTGTTTCTGTTGTGCCTGTAATTCAAAGGGTCAGCCTTGTCACTCTGTGCCACGCTGAATATCCCCGAGAACTACGTTAAGGGTACACGTGTCTGTGGAGTGCTCAGCCACTTGCACGTTAATTTCACGAGCAGGCTGTTCCGTTGGTCGGATCAACTGGAACCTTCGACGTCGTAAGCGTCGGAGTGCCAACAACAACACCAACATACACACAAACACACACACATCATTTTTTACTTGTTTCAGTCACTGGATCGCTGTCATGCTAGGGCGCCATATTGAATGGTTTCAATCAAACGAATCGAATCCAACACTTATTTTCTAAAACCTGGTACTTTACCTTATCGGTCTCTTTTGTCTAACGGGTGCGTAAACAAATCAGTACCGTAGTGGTGGTAAACACAAACACAAGGACACACAATAGATGTACATACATACATATATACATATCTACATACATACTTACGTTCAAGTTTGTGGGCAGGTCTGTGTGAGAGTATGTGTGTGTGTATGTGTATGCGCGCACGTATGTGTGTGTGCGTGTGTACGTATGTGCATGTGTGTGTGAGTGCGTGCATGCACACGCCTGTGTGCATGTGTGTGTATACGTGTGTGTATGTGTGTATGTGAGTTTGTTCGATTTATTCATACCCTTACAACATGGCCATGCCATTCTTTTAATATTTTCTGCATTCGCTATGCTTCTCTGATGAAACTCTGCTGATACAGGCCTTGTTGAAATATCGTGGCAATCTATTAAGATGATAAATAATTCAAATTATATACTGTTGCTTTCAATGAATAATTTCTCTCTCTCAATCTCTCTCTCTCTCTCTCTCCCTCACTCTCCATGCATGCACGCATACACACACACACGTACATATCGATGTGTGCATGACCAGTTGAAATAAAAAGAAAACAGTTTCAAGATGCATTGACTGCATTGAATCTTCTCTAGTCTGACAGTTGATCGACCTTTGAATACATAGTTGATACACCCACTGACACACGAATGCGTGCATATGGATGCATGTGCATGCATGCATACAGTTTGGAAGTATCTATGTGTTTGCACGTGTATATATACATATATATATATATATATATATATATATATATATATATATATATATATATGTATGTATGTATATATACATACATATGCAAACATATACATTTAACTGACTAGAACCTCGTCAGATAGATAGATAGATAGATAGATAGATAGATAGATAGATAGATAGATAGATAGATAGAGAGATAGATAGATAGATAGATAGATTAGATTGTTGGATATATTCGTCCGTTTCTTTCTTGGCTTAACACGAAAAATATTTTCATCCTAGTGTTTTAGTGATTTTGCACCTCTATTTTCCTCGACAACATTTATTTCTTGCTTTTGATATTTGAATAAATTTTACCTCTTTTCAGACATATGCCAACTGAGTGTCAAGTAGAAGAGGCACTACGAACTCCTGACAATCTACTCTTTAAGATTGATATTTAAACAATTCCACTGTCCCAGGAACTCTAGATACTTATTGCTGGCATAACCAGTGTGTCAGTATCCTGCGAAAAATAGGTCTTTAGCATTGCTTATATATGGAGGAACGAGGGAAATATATACGAATAAGTATAATAACAGTAATGATACAAAAGGCAATAATACAATTTTGGACAGTAATAAAATCTCAACGACAGTGATAAAAACTATAGCAGTGACGATATTAGAAATACTATTTGCGATAACAGCGTCAACAAAGAGACCACCAACACTGGCACGAACAATCACACACACATAGACACATACAAACACACACAACGCACATATACACACTAGCGCATGAATAAATTCATAAACGTGTGTGTGTATATATATGTGTGTGTGTATACACATATATGCATATATATATATATATATATATATATATATACATGTTTATGCATATACGTAATATATATGCGTGTGTGTGTTTTATATATATATATATGTGTGTATGTGTGTGTGTGTGTGTATGTGTGTATGTATGTATATATATATACAAACACACACATATATAGACATGTATATGCTTATATGTAAATACATATACGTGTTATATTTATATATACATGTGTTATATATATGAGTGTGCTTGTATACATACATATATATATATATATATGAATATACATAAATATATGTGTGTATATATAAGTATATAAGTATATATATAAATATTTGTTTATGTATGCATATGTATATACATATATATATATATATATATATATATGTATATATATATATATATATATATATATATATATATATATATATATATATATATATATATATATATATATATATATATACACATACATACACAATACATACATACATATATTTAATGTAGTTGATGTTTATAACCCGTCAGGGTGTTGCCATTGGCTTCGCACCTATAATACTCTTAGTGATATAGTATACGGGGGATATACATACATACTTACATACATGCGAATATGTATGTGTATCTATCTATCTATCTATTTACTTATATATATATATATATATATATATATATATATATATATATATATATATATAGTCATATACATATATGTATATATATAGTCATATATATATATGTATACACATGTATATATATATGTGTGTGTGTGTGTGTGTGTGTGTGCGCGCGTTTGCGTGTCTATGCATGTGTGCATGTGTGTGTCTTCTTGCGTTCGTGTGCGCGCATGTTTGTTTATGTTGGAACTTGTCTAGTTATATATTAATTTATGTATGTATTATTTTGTGTGTTAGTGTTTTCCATAAAAGAGAAATACAATCCAAAACATCTATAATTTATTCATTTGGAAAGTGAGAAGACAGAAATAAAAGGAATCACGTTTCCTAAAACAAAGAAATAAAAGGAAAAAATTCACTTCAATGAAGAAAATAAGAAATAACTTTATATTCTTTCTATCGCATATTTATATTCGTCAGGCTGATGCAGCTCAACTTGAAAATCTAATTTATATCAAGGAGTTTTAGGGCCTGGTGAGAGGTTTGTTGCTGTTCAATGCTTTATATGTATATTTATATATCTGCACTGTTAAATTTGTTTATACATACATACATTCATATATATATATATATATATATATATATATATATATATATATATATATATATATAAGAATATGAATATCATAAAAATAAATGAGAATCATTGCTAGATAGGTTTGGCATAATTAAGTACAATGAAGGTCAAAGTAATGTTCTCATAAAAAAGTCCATTGAGTCACTTGCCTTCTCCTACGCAGATACGTGCCATCTTCTATCAACTACACTGTTGAGCGCGCACGTGTGTGTGTGTGTGTGTACATAATACATACATACATACA
This sequence comes from Octopus bimaculoides, assembly GCF_046866305.1. Taxonomy (NCBI): domain Eukaryota; kingdom Metazoa; phylum Mollusca; class Cephalopoda; order Octopoda; family Octopodidae; genus Octopus; species Octopus bimaculoides. The sequence continues at coordinate 61,428,495 of NC_142931.1, read as the reverse complement.
TACATACACACATACATACATACATACATACATACATACATACATACATACATTGCAACTGTCAACTAGAAGGCAAATATGACCATTATTGACAAATTATTTTTCAACTCAGATGTTAAAGATGTTAAAGACAATAGCTGCCGAGAATGCTCATACTGAAATTTAAAGTCAGTAACAGTTTCCTAAGACTCTCACCTACAAAACCCCGCCGAGACGCTCACCTACAAAGTCAAGTAGTTCGGAAACAAGCAAAAGCAACATCGCCGGGATTGCATTTAGGAGGGTGTTATTTCGGAATTTCTTTTTTCCTGGAGAGATGCCTAAACAAAGACTAGGGTTTCCTCATAAACACCTGTTTGATGGCTGTTGACTCAACTGAGTTTATTTGTTCTTTGACAGGTTTTGTTTTTCATACTGCAGGATGGCCAACGAAATCACCTACCCACTCATTACGAAGACAGGCTTGGTGGGTTTGCCGGTTTAATCGCCGATAGTGTGACTATGCGATAGACTGTACTAGAATAAATGTTACCAGTGGCACTAAGAGTGACCTGACATAACACATACATAAGCTAAAGAAAATCTAACCGGAAGGAATGTTTAAGACATACTTTGTTTCACTGTTCATTTTAATGTCAGAAGCAAATCAGTTGTGAGGATCACATCCCTCTCCGGATTGTTGTCCTTATTGTTATTTAGCACTAGTTAAAACCTGATTGAGTAGTTAAATGATCAAATATCATTATCTATTTATTTTGAATAATAGGAACTCCATTGTTCAACATACATTTCATTTTTTTAAGACAGTCCAGTGCGTTTTCAGAGAAATTTTGCTGTAATTTCTTGCCTGTTAAACGACTTCGTAGATTATCCCACGTTGACGTGTACAATTCCTTGTTGTGCAGCAGGAAATTGCGGAGTGGGTCAAGTGAAGTGATTGAACCATGTAAAGTCCCAGAATATGAGATATCTTGTTAAAAGATACGCAAGATATGTTTTAGGTATAAACGGAAGATATAAAAACTACTTGCACAAATATACAATACCGTTATTCTCGTCCAAACATTCATTTCATGAAACAATGTCAGTTATAATTTATTACAAGGCGTAGGCATCATAGCCGTGTGATGACGAAGTTTGATTTGCAGTCATGAGATCTTGGGTTCAGTCTTTTGCATGGCAACTTGGGTAAACGCCTTCTAATGTATCCTCTAAGTGACCAACATTTGGAAATATGGTAAACAAACTGCGCAGGATCCTGTCGTACATACATGAGTGTGTATGTGTGTGTGCGTTTGTGCGTGTATCTGTGTGTGTTTGTGTGTGTGTGTGTGTGTGTGTGTGTGTGTGTGTGTGTGTGCGTGTTTCTGAGTTTGTGTTTACGATTACAGGTGTAAACCAGTGTAATGTTACTTTATATCAAAGCGTAACGCAGAGATTTGAAAAACTAAGATCGACAGCACAAGTAGTTTATTGAAATGGATACTGCGCTTAATATCATGAGTAAAATCCCTTAAAAGCATGCTGAAACATGGCTACAACCCAATAACTGAAATCAATAAAAGAAAAGCGTCCATAAAGGAGAAATAGTTAGATGGTTAAAAAATGTAATTACTTGCACAAGAGTCCTAAATTGTAATCCGCGGTAGTTTTGCTCTCTTCCTGAGTGTAGCATTTTATTCAACGTTCCTCTAGTACCCCTGGCTGTCCGGACTAGCTACAGGTCATCTGGGAATGTGACATATGATAGACTACAGTCCTAACTAGAAAATGTCTCTCTTACCTGCCTGACATCATGAAACCAGTACTAAGCACTGGCATCAAAGTAACTTTGCTTTACACAGTTTTCTTGGTATTTTCGATAGCCATAGTTGTTTTTAGCCGTTATCTATCCACCACTTAATGAAACTCTTAACTTCCATTGCCCACCTTTTTGCTCTCCCACTCCACTTGATGTTGCCTATTTGATGATGGTGCATAAATTTTTCATTTCATTACACCATTTCTATCGTAGTCTTCAGTGTTTTCTCTTTCCCGTTCTTAATTATCATTTCGTGATGGCTTTTGGCCAACGGTGGCCTGGCTCTTCGCTACTGTGTCATTTTCCCTGCATCTGTTTTATCTTTTTTACAGTTATAATACCATCTACGTTCACCCGTTCTCTTACCAATTTATTTCTCTTTCGCTCCTTATATGTTCATGTCAAGCTGAGCATTGATATTGATAATTTCATTTTTGTGTTGACACGCTGCCAGTTTTCTCTCCATTTCTGTTGTTACAGACCATATTTGTAATCTATAAACGACAGTGTGTGTTGTACATTGGTTTAGTGTTTTTCTTCTGAGGTAGGCCAGGAGGGTTTCCTTTCATTATACCGCTGATAACGCAGTTTAAACGTGATAGGTACCACAAGTAAAAATCTACTGACCGAAAATGAGCAAAAGAAAACCAAAATTCGTGATAATAAAGAAGTAACACCAACAGCGGTTATTGTGGAGACCAAGAGAAAGAAATAAACAGGAGATTAATGTAAATATTATATCCATGTTATACCTATAATAACATGCCTATGGTATAATGATTTCACACAAAGGCACGGGCTTTGAGAGAATGAAAAGTCGATAATATACACACCAGTAAAAAACTGAAACTTATTTTATCGATCCTGAAAGATGAAAGGCAAAAATCGACCTCAGTGGGCTTTGATCTTAAAGTGCAATGAGACAGAATAATATAAAACACTACAAGGCATTTTATCTGATGCTTTACTGATTCTGCTACTTTACCACTGTTGATGCCAGTCTTAAACTAATGTAAATGATATAATACTGTTCAACCTTCTTAGAACGCACAAAAATTTCAGACAATTTCAACTCGAATTAACCATCTTTATAGCTACATGCGACATAAATGTATCATTTTAACAATAATCTGTTGTTGGTTTTTGTGTATGTGTGACAGCAAAAGGTGGTGTACAAACAGTCGTTAGAGCGAGTTGTGCGTTTTCTTCTAGATCTATGAGTATTTATCTCACCGCTTGCTATGAAACAGCTTCCAAGTTATATTAGACTTTGTTTATCTTAGGGATAAAATTGGTGGCATAAACAGAGGTGGAGTTTTCATACATGGTCTTCCATAAAAACACTTGCCAAGAAGAACATTTCAGGTCTAGATCCATATTTTCAGAGGTCTGTATATGTGTGTTGATGAGTATATGTATGTATGTATACATGTATGTATGTATGTACGTATGTATGTATGTATGTATTATGTATGTAAGCTTGTGTGTTTGTGTATGTATTAGTGTGTATGTTTGTATTTATGTATATATATGGAGAGGGGATGTAAATATATGTGCGTATATGTGTGTATATATATACAGGATGGCCCAAAAGTATGTTTACAGTTATTCAACTATCTCTTTCGCATTCGTATATTAACAGTTTAGATCTTAATTATAAAATATATGAAACCATTATTCTATGCTAATTTAGTTAATTGTAAGGTAGAAATTTAAAGTGCTTACGTGATAACAGTAAACCTACTTTAGGGCCATATATATATGTGTGTGTGAGTAAAAATAAATACAAAAAAAAGGGTTTTGTATGATCGTGTATAGAGGAATATATTATTTTATTTAAAAGAGTTCCAACTCTGTCTGCTTTTTATGTTTTTTATTTATATTCTTGTAAAATTTATGTGGGATATAGAATATCGAATATATAATATGTAATAAAAAAAAAGATGGATGGTACAATGAAATGAAGTATTGAATGTCTTATTGAACATATGGAATGTCTTATTGAATGTATGAAATATTGAGTGTTCAATATAAAGGATTAAATATATAAATATATAAAGGCGAATACGTATTTTCTATACCTTGTGGTATTTCATCATGGCCGGTATGACAGATTGTAACAGACTGTATATATATATAATATGTATACGTATATGTGTGTATGTACGTACGTATTTATGTAAATATGTATGAATGAATGTGCAACTAGAGCAACCACGTTCGTCGTGGTGATAATGACGACGACGATGTGAGTGGTAGTGGCGACAACCTAAAAGTGTGGTAGTAGTAGCACCAGTAGTAGTAGTAGTAGTAGTAGTAGTAGTAGTAGTTGTTGTTGTTGTTGTTGTTGTTGTTCTTGTTGTTCTTGTTGTAGCATTTGTTAACTAATTACATTATGCAAGTCATTTCTTCTCGTTGTAACGTAATGTTTGTGACGAGGCCAGTCAGTATTTTTTCTCTACCAGGAGAAAAGGTGTCGGATTGGCTGAATAGGTTACAGTGTTTTGAGGTTAAATAACGCACTATATTCTGTATTTAACTGCGACCTTTTAACCTTATGAGTTCAAATCCAGCGAAGGTGAACTTCGCTTGTCACCTTTCCGGACTTAATAAAATAAAGTTGTAATTCAATACCGGAGTCAATTAATATTTCTATAATGCATCCTAGATACTGAATGGTATTATAATAGAAGCATATTAATCTAGTATACTAGAGGTATATTAATCTACTATAACAGTTGTCTATACGAAAAAATCTGCTGGTGGCTTCTTGTCATAATGATAGTGGTTGCGCTCGAGAATATTGGATGAACAGGCCTTTCCAGTAGTTAGCTAATGTTTATGAGAGAAATGTGATGTGCTATGAAAATTTCAACTTATGTCAAAAGCAGCAGTGGGATTTAGAGAAGAGATAAGTGAAGGAAATAATGGAATAAAAATGAAGCATATGCTAATGAGAACCAGATATTCTTGCTTTTGTTTTTCCTTTGTGTGCGCGTGTGTGTGTGAATTGTTCTTTAGGCATAAAAGATTATTTTGAAATGTTCGCAGTTTAGATAGAAGAAGAAGAATAAAGGAATACTTACTTGGAGAATAAATCGCACGCTTCGACAAAACAAACAAATATTTAAAATGCGAGAAAAAAAATATTTGAAATATGTTTATAGTAAAAAACAAACAAGCAGAATAACAACAGAATTTTAAACAAAGAGAGATAAATAAAAGATATGTAAAATATATAAACAAAAGGAAAAAAATTCAACAACATTATTTCAGATTTATAAAATAAAAACTGTTCAGATTTAATAAAAGACACAATAGCAGGGAAAATATAATATATGATATACATCAAAAGAGAAAAATACGTCTGAAGGGCATATGGAGTAAATTCATTGGAAAAGCAACTACAGATCGGGAGAAAAAGAGTTGAAGTCATATATATATATATATAAAGATACATACACGTATATACGTAAATAAATATTTATACATATGTATATATACGCACACATATGTGTGTGTGTATGCATATATATATATGTATATGTATATATTCAAATGCATGCATATATTTTACATACATTCACATATACATACGTATTTAAGTATTTAAATGTATACACACACAAACACACAGTAACAGAATTTCCCGGCGTTGCTCGGATATCAAAAAGAAACATTTGTTTATTAAATGACTATAATTTATAGCAAGTTTTATATTGTTCTTTTAGTTGATAGTTATATTTGTTTATACATTTGTTGTAATACAGATGCATACTTCCAGTTGAATATTGCCAAGTTTCTATTATGTGTAAAATCTTTGAGACTGTGTTTATTGATATTTAATTTTGTGGCCTAAGAAAATACTACCTTCATATTTTTCTGACAATTATAAACTGGTATGTATAATGCATAAAGTAGAAGCAATTTTTACTTCTTATATAAATGTGTTCCATTGAACGATAACTTTGTGCTAAACATTTCTTGTTTTACGGTTCGGTGTTGTGATAAAAAAAATATTTCTTTGGCCTAATACGTGAGCATACAACATGGAACTTATTAAGAGAGAAATATGATGTTGTGAGTCCAACTCCGACAACCTTTAGTGGCTGTACCCTGAAACAGGTAAAAAAAAACTGTCAATGAAAACTGAACGCACCTGAATTGTAATGACATAGCTTATGAGATAATGCGAATGCGTGGAATATCTTCCTTGATGCAACTATTCATATTAGCAAATTCGTTCATCTGAGACAAAGATTTTAATAGAAAATCTGGTATCACTACAGAGATTTGGGACATCGAAATATCATAACAATACGTGCATCTACTTTCACTTGCAGAAGATTAGGTCTGACAGCAATGGACTTAAGAGAATTAAGGAACTTTGTTGGATAATTAGCAGCATCGTTAACATCGACTACCATGTGAATTGAGTTGTATCATCTGGACTGAGATAGATATTTTTTTAATGTTTATGACATTAACATCCTGAACAAAGTCATTTTTACTCTCCAGGACGACAAATTCATAAATCCTCAGAGATCTTAAAAGGTACGATTGAAAGCCTCAAATGCATGTCTGTGAGGCGCTGTGTGCTCATTTCATACTTTCAGATCATTTGTCAATATTGCTTAAAGTTGCATTGTTGCATTAAGGACTGTGTGTAAGGCAAAGTTCATCAGCAGCTTAAAATCAGAGTGAACAATCCTACCACCTACGAGAAAAATCTTAGCAATTTCATATGAGGTCACTGCAATTGCGCAAAATTAGATAAACAAAAATATTTTGCCTGTTTGTCGTATCTGTCTTTGTACAGCGGTTTGCGCTCTGACAGATATTGTTATATTCCGAAGTCGTTGATAGAATGTTTCTATCTGGTACTGTACGACTCCTACTCATACAGTGTTATTATCCTCAAAAGGTTATGTCGTTATAACGTCCGCTTAGTATCACAGTATAGTTACAATATCAGCACAGACATGACTATCAACACAATCTACACGCACCCTCTCGATACCGGCCGACGTCACCTTACTTATAGTGACTTCACATTCCACTCGTCACGCAGGAGATGTGTACCGTTATTACTAATTTCCTACAACACTGTTCTACTACAAGCATCAACGAAAATTGTTCTTGTTGAGTCAGCTATCACCAGTTGTTTGATTCTTGTATACGTTTCTTTTTTCTATTTAGAATCAAGATTCGTTCATCTTAGTTAGCAATCTGCTCCAATTCTTGAATGTCATAACTGACTACTTGAAAATCTCTCGACTGCATGCCACAGCAACAGTTTGTACTGGTAGACACTACATTCTTTTTGTATCAGTGCTTGATAGTACTTTACATAGATGAACTGCAAATGCGGATTTTTTAGCCCTCAATCTGCATGACACTATATTATGATTTTCATCTATATATATATATAATTATAATCCCAATGATTTGAAACAAGTTTGAGAAGCGCCAATTCACGAGACTCTCGGCCATTGAGACACTCCATTACTTCTGCTGATTAATAATAACAAATATTGATTTCTATTTTCCTGTTTCAATTGCCAAATCTATATGTATATGTGTTGTGTATGTAAGTATATATATGCATATATACATAAATATTATATACACAAGCATACATACTGTTATGTCTCAATATACTGCTATCTAGCACCTTCGGATGATCTTTACTCAACCGCTACACAACTGCTACTCGACTGCTACTCAACACTCCTACCACGGCCAGACTACCTCTATTTATATGTCTTGGGAGATCCTACTTCTTCGCTGGGGGTGTCGACACAACACATACATGCATATATATATATATATATATATATATATATATATATATATATATATATATATATATATATATATATATATATATATATATATATATACATATAACTGAATCTTAATGATATATATATATGTATATATATATAAATATATCATTAAGATTCAGTTGAACTAAGTACTTAAATTGAGGCACCTTGTTAGGCCTGAGTATCATGCATACTCAACTATATTAAGTAGATATCAGATTTGGTGCATAAGTGCCGGCCACATGATATTCTTGCAGTGTATGCAGATTATAAGACCCAGTTGAGTGAAGAAATCTGCTCTTAGCTATTCAGACGTGTAGTTTATATTAAAAATACTATCTATAATATTTACGAAGCGTAGATTCCAGGATAGGTGAATAAAATATGAGTAACAAAGAGGTACAGGTGTCAATGTATTACGGCCGTTTCCAGCGATTCTTTTAATTGATTAATGAGGACATTACATCATTGTAAAGAAACCGCTTCTGTCAGATGAATTCATGATCTTCAAACATAAAGGGTGCCCTTATTCAACATAGTTAACAAATTCACGGAGTAAAAATATTTACATTGATCCTGCTACAATTCAGCTGGCAGAATGAACTTATCAGAATAGTATATATTTGGTCAGAACAGAGAATTTACCGGTTATTAGATCTTAGGACGTCATGTGTTCATTGTATTACCCGTACCTTTAAATACTTTAGAAGCATAAATAATAAATACTTCCTACTGTCTCTTTGATGACCTAAGTTACTCACCGTGCACTATCATTCATAGCTTACTCTCTGTAATATTATAACCTGTTTAGTAATGTGTTCTATTGACCCTTAACACCGTTGATCCTTTATATATAGCTATCCTCTTTATATAACTAATCATGATATCTGGATAACTTATATTCCACCCAATTCGTTTATACCTTACACACTATAACTCCTATGTCTTAATAGTTATTCCCCGTATAGTTTTTTCTCTTACCTTTACATAGTATACTGCGCTTATAACTCCATGGATTAAACATTCAAACTCTATATAGCAGTTAATATAACCTCCCTCCCCCTAGAATTAGTACTACTTCATTAATTTATTATTAATTTTTAATTTCATTTTTGTTTTCTCTTCCTAATTTTATCTCTCCTTCTTTATAGTTTATTATTTGTTGAATCATTATAAACCATCATAAATTTCGATAGTCTTTAAATACCATATTTTAAAATATTGTTTTTAACGCATTCGCATTCACATTGCTGGTTATCATTAATAATACTTATTAATTATACTAGATTTAGTATTCCTTTAGTAAATCATACTTATAAGATTCTCTCGTGATTTGACCATATATAACCTTTAGGTTGAAATGATTATCCTATAACTTTACGGATCTTTTTTAAAACGGGGGCCACATTTTTCATTAACGAAACACTTTGAAACTTGGAACACTGGTAGAATGTGTCATATAAAACATCTTTTTGTCTTAGTCTTCTTAAAAAAAAAAAGAAATCCCTAAGTTATTCCATGTTAAAGTTGTCGTATTTCTGTAATTTCAACCAATCACTGACGTCCATTCAGCCGATATACATTAAGTGCCGACTACATAAACAAACTATTTTGAAACAATTCTATCGGTGATAGGGTTAGGGTTAGGGCTAGGGTTAGGGTAAAACAGCAAATTTAAAATGAAAAAAGCAAATAAAACGAAGCTATGGCTTAATCAGCCAAAGGAGTAAATATAAACAACTGAATACTTGTCAGTGATTGGTTGAAATTATCGAAATAAAACAATTTTTTACATTAAATAAATTCGAATACAAAAATATTTTTCTGTTCTATAACACAAAATAGATAAATATACGAAGTTTGAAAGTCTTTCGGATACCAAAAACACTACGTAAAACATTAATGAAAAATGTGGCCCCCGTTTTAAAAAAGATCCAACTTTACTACTAGGAAATAATTATTTATATTTAAAATGTTGTGACCTAGAAAATTTACGCCCTTTTAATTATTACAATATGTATGTAGATATTTCCTAAATCAATTCCTTTCATACATGGTTGATATAAGATATGCTTTTATCTTTACTACTCGCGGTTTTTTTTTTATTTCACACTTCCCCTAAGTATAAAATATATCCTCTAAGGTTCATTATTATTTTAGATTTATGTATTTTTAATATATATCTTATAAACATTTCTTAGACTGTTCTTCACTTTTAGCTTTATTTATATTAAATTTTGATATATTTATCTTTTATCTCTATCTGTTTATTTATAACAAATTTGTTATAATTCTTTTTCTTTATATATATATATATATATATATATATATATATATATATAGCTTTATAATTTTTTATATATTTCTTTATATTTTTTATTATTTTCTATATTTTTCTTACATTTTTATATTCTTGTATTTTTTTATTTTTATACTTTTTATATTGTTATACATTTTATTTTATTTATATTTTTTATATATTCTTTTGTATATTTTTTATATATCCTTTAAATATTACTTTTAGGATTATATACTTTTTACTATTTATATTTTACATACTTCATCGTATATTTTATGTTTATATCCTTATATTTTAAATACATTATATTCCTTATTAGCCTATGGGCCTAAATTCTAAATTTTTATATCTAATACTCTCCTTTATATATTTTTTTAATAATTTGTTTCTTCGCTTTCTTCTAATAATTTTAAATATAATTTATTTGTAACCTGCATATCTAATTTCTAAATTTATCTCAATGCTATAACATTATAACTATGCTAAACTACAATAGTCCTCAGTCCTCTTTTCTATTTTATTTTAAAATTTTATTCCATTATTTTTCAAAACCTTTAATACTGTATACTCTTTCGTTTTTCTCTCTTTCTCTCTCTTATTCATTTACCTCCTCTTCTCCCACTATTCTCTCCTATTACTCTGTCACTCTCTCTCCTTCACTCCCCCTCCCCTGCTAATGTGGCACTCATGTGGTCATCAGCCATCTTTCTTTCTTTCTCTCCGTTGTAGCTGGAACGAGGAAGACGCATTCTTGTCTGTCTCCTGTCCAAGCTTGATTTACGTGTTCGCCACCACAACCTCGTTTAGGCTTAGCAGCCCTTCCTCTATTTTTTTTTATCTGTCCCGTTTGTGTTACTAATTTTGACCCTCCGCAAAATCCCAAATTTTATTTCATTTGCTTTGCGGGAGCAACTGTTTCATCGAAAGCGTATATTGTTGCTAAATGCTCGAAATACAAGAATAGAAAACAGCCAAGAAGTGATGAAGGGTCGTTCTTTATGTTGTTTGTCTTGTTTTCCATTGTGTCTTTCGTTGTTCGAAAAAATAGTTCGTATTCCATGTACTCGTACTTCGTATTTTTTGTTGTACACGTTTCGTGACGTCCTGTGCCTACATATGTATATATATATATATATATATATATATATATATATATATATATATATATATATATATATATATATACGTATAGATGTATGTACATATACGTATATATGCATATATGCATGTATATGTAAAAACATATATATATGCACGAGTATGTGCATGCATATATGAATGCATATATACTTTATCACAGCATCTATTTTTTTATGTTAGAAAGCATTTCAATATCATTTGTCCTTTCGACATTCTGTTAGAACGCACCATTTTGCCACACAATAGACACAACAGCAACAATAGCAACCACAATAACAACCACAACAACTACTACTAATACTAATATTGGGGCTTCTTTATAAATCTACTTTATATCGCTTTCATATTTATATTATCTACATACAAAATATAAAGATCTTCAGAATATTTTGTTTCGTTCATAAATACCTAGAGGCTTCCAGTATACTCAGACACACCAATTTAAAATTTTTCATGCACTTTCACTCGCACAATAGACTTATATTATTTTTTCCTCGTTGTATCTACTCGCTCACTTTACTTTTCCTTATCTCTCTTCTTTCTCCCCTCTTTCTCTCTCTCTCTCTCTCTCTTTCTCTCTCTCTCTCTCTCTCTCTCTTTCTCTCTCTGTATATATATATATATATATATATATATATATATATATATATGCATATATATATACATATACTGTTACGTACAGACACAGGTTAAGATGAGCATGCACTGACAAGCACACCCATATATATGTATGTATATATAGATGTACATGTACATGTGTGTGTGTCTGTGTGTGTGTGTGCATGTGTATGTGTATATTTATATATATATATATATATGTATGTATGTATTTCGATATATAGATATGTGCAGGTAAGTATGCACTTATATATGTATATTATGTGTATATTCATGCATATATAAACGCATATATATGTATGTGTATACGTGCGTGTGTATGGGTTGGGGTGCGCGTGCGTGTGTGTTATTTACATTTCCAAATAGCGTAAACCTTGAACTACCAAAAGGATTCTAAGCAGACTAGAAACCGAGTGATTGATAAAGTATTTTCTTTTTTTAAAGAAGTAATTGAATGCTACAAATCTATATTTGTTTCTAACCTAATAGGGGGTCCTCAAGCTTGATGACCTCCATTAGTAGGGAAACAAATGCATTTTTGTAGGATCCAATCAGTTTTTTTTAACACATCATACTTGGATACTATATACATACACATATATATACATATATATATATATATATATATATATATATATATATATACATATATATATATATATATATATATATATATATATATATATATATATATATATATATATATATACAGTGTGTGTGTGTGTGTGTATTTATATGTATCCATGAAGAGAGTAGAGATACGGTTAGATCGATATATAAATAGATATGTAGTCACACATAGATATAGATATGTGTGTATGTTTGCATGTTTTTATGGATGTATGTACGTACGTGCGTATGTATGTATGTATGTATGTGTGTGTGTATGTATGTATGAACTATATACTGAAGGAAGAAAACATTCCTGTTAACTCTACACTCGTACACATTTATGAATACACAGTTTTCTGCCTCTGTTTCTGCCTCACATTTTCTTTCTTTATGTCTCTCCCTCTCTCTTTCTCTCTCTCTCTCTCTCTCTCTCTCTCACCTATCTCCCTCTCTCCCTGTCTTCTCCTCAGTTCCTGTTCTTGTTTCTTTCCCTTTTCTTTCTCTTGTAGTAATACTCCATTTGTTTCACATATACAACTTTTACACGCACCTATGTGTAAAAAAAGAGACAAGCAGACAGGTAGGCAGACAAACAGAGACAAAAAAGAAAGAAAGATAGAAAGGAAGGAAGGAGAAAGAAAGGAAGAAAGAGTAAAAGAAAGAAAGAAAGAAAGAAAGAAGGTTGACGCACAAAGGGAGAAACTGGACGAATTCTGAAATAAAAGAATGGATAAATTTGTTTTATTAATTCTTCATTTATATCGTGTTCCTTTCAGGTGAAATAAACATTGGAGATGTTTTGCCTCAAGCAAAAACTATAGGGGCTTCTCGGAAATTTTACAAGCTCGTCTAAATCCATCGCAACGCTGGAAGCCCTTCTGTATTGTCAGCCAGTATCACGGAGTCACAAGCATTTTGCCCCTTTAGCCTGTACGTTTCGCCCGAATGGGGAAGCGAGGACTGAATTAGTCTTCACCTGCAGAAGAGTTCCACTTGCGGTTTCTTATCAACTTTAGTCATCTTGAGCATTTTTTCACCTGCTGTACCAATTTCCTTGGTGGCTTTCTCAAGTTGTTTTCGTGCCAGACAATCTTCTGCAAAAAATAGCGCACCGATCTGGAAATATTTCTCTAGAAGATTTTAAAAATTTATATCAATGTTCGTGAATGACAGTGTCGTTCGTTTGACAATCATTGATTCCCTGCATTTGCAAAGTCAAGAATGATAAGGCAATGTCCGGATCTTAATGCGAAACAAATATTTGAAGAGTTTTCGTTCGAAAAGTGAAGGTTCACTGATATACATTGATAAAATATATGCCCATACATTTATATATATGTGTGTGTGAGTGCGCATGCATTATGTGTGTGTACGTGTGTGTGTACGTGTATGTGTTGTGTTTTGTGTGTGTGTGTGTGTGTTTTCTATGTGGTGTGTGTGTGTGTGTGTGTGTGTGTGTGTGTGTGTGTGTTTTCTATGTGGTGTGTGTGTATGTGTCTGTGTGCGTGTGCAAAACAATATCAGGAAACAATATCGATGATATTTCAGATATTCATTTCCCCTACTGTTGTTTCAATAATCCTTCCGTAACAATTAAAATTTTATGACTACAAATTGTAATCACAAAATGTGTAAGAATTATGTCAACAATCACATTATGGAAATGAATATGAATTATAAAATTCAAGACGGCTCTTGCACAGGTTGAAGAATCAAGGGAAAAATAAGTAATAATAGAATAATAGAAAGAGTAAACAAGAAACGAGAAAAACAAAAACAAAAACAATGAAGAAGAAATATAAAGATAAAGAGGGAAAAGGAAAAACTGATAAAAAATAAAGTAAGAATAAATTTTTGAAGTTGACTGTTGGAACAATTAGAACAGTCAATTATAGCTTGCTGCCTCGATAATAGTTCTGTTTATCGTTCAGATGAGCTGTGCTTGTGTGTTTAAGAATCATAAACGTTAAATTCAGTGCAACCATAATCGAGATACTGGCACAAGATTAAGAGATATTAAAGGGATATTAATATTGCACAAGTAAATACATAAAAGCATATATTCATTATCACCACAATAAACATGTTTTCATAAAAGTGAGTTTGCAGGAAATTAACATGGAAAGTTCGTTCATACAAATGAGTTTGCCAAAAGGTGAAATTAACGATGATATTAAAATTTTGCAAACGTAGATATATTGCATATATGGCTTACTTTCGTGACATTGATTTTTGGAAATGAATACTAAATTGATGGTTTAAAGATTAAACCTGCATGCTGCAAAGGACCTGTTGTTACTTAGCGGAATAATTAATTGAGTAATAAGTATTATACTAATATTCATGTCATTGGGGTCGGGGTTAAGATAAAAAAACTTGAATATCTGGTAATTCACTTGAAAGAAAGAAAATACTTCTTGGATGGTAGAGAAAAAAATTTGGTCTAAAACTGCTAAACATTCTAAATGATTGATTACATTTGAAAAAATAAAAATAAAAACAGAAACTGCCTAATTCTGATTTTGATGTTTTCTATGAGGATATGGTGATGCCAAATTTGTTGTTTTTGTCCTTGGGCTGCCTCGTGCAAGAAAAGATGGTACTGTAGTGTCGTCATTAAGGAGTTCACTATTCCGCATGACTGGTAACCGTTGAATCGTAAATGATGTGGTTATTTCAAGACAACAGGCACTGATAATGGAAGTTGGGGACGAAACGAAAATGGCTTTTTGGACATTATAACTTGTCAGAAAACTGGTCTTCGGACTTCGGAAAACCACGAACCAGGTTGTTGGGTTGAAGGAAACATGATTAAGTTAACAGCTGTTTGGTTTAAATACCAATGTATTTAATGTTACTGTCACGATAACAGTGAGTTAGAAGACAGATTGAACAACTCGTAGTTGTCATTGTTACCAAAAATGTAGAACAGTGGTAGTCCACAAAGGTAGTACTGGAGGGGGGGGGGCTGTGAACTAAATTCAAAATTTCATATATATATATATATATATATATATATATATATATATATACTCTTTTACTCTTTTACTCTTTTACTCTTTTACTTGTTTCAGTTATTTGACTGTAGCCATGCTAGAGTACCGCCTTTAGTCGAGTAAATCGACCCCAGGACTTATTCTTTGTAAGCCTATAACTTATTCTATCGATCTCTTTTGCCGAACTGATAAGTTACGGGGACGTAAACACACCAGCATCGGTTGTCAAGCGATGTCGGGGAGACAAACACTGACACACAAACATACACACACACACACACACAGACACACACACAGACACAAACACACACACATATATATATATATATATATATATATATATATATATATATATATATATATATATATATACATACATATATACGACAGGCTTCTTTCAGTTCCCGTCTACCAAATCCACTCACAAGGCTTTGGTCGGCCCTTGGCTATAGTAAAAGACACTTTCCCAAGGTGAATCTGACGGCTTTTGTGTGTTATTTTGAATGGCTTATAAACACCTTCCACGCTGCAATTGTTTTCGTTCCAGCACACGATCGCAGATCAGGTCACTTGCAATGCAAGTACATCTCCGTAATATATATATATATATATATATATATATATATATATATATATATATATATATATATATATATATATATATATACATAAGGATAAGCATATTAAAAGGGGTCCGCGGGAATACTCATTTAAACAAAAGGGTTGGGAACCACTGTTGGGAACCACTGCTGTAGAACAATGTGAAAATATCGATTTCAAATTTTAGCACAGGGCCAACGATTTTGTGCTAGAGGGCAAGTCGATTACATCGACCCCGATGTTCAACTGGTACTTATTTTATCGACCCCGAAAGGATGAAAGGCAAAGTCAACTTCGGCGGAATTTGAATTTGCCCCGGCGTGGTAACTATTATGCCAGCCTGTCGCCTTACAACAGTGTGAAAATATTACTGAACTATCAAGATACCCGTTACCTAATAACGTAAAAAACGTGTTTGTGAACATGTGATGCGCTGTTCTGTCAGAAACAAAAATCTGCACAATTAATTAAAATGCTTGTTTAATTAGAAAATTGTCTGTTTAATCAACCAAACTTCTTTAATCAGAAATATAGCTGTTAGATTGAAAGTTGAGGATTATGAATTGTAGACTGATTCATAGATGTTCACTTAGAAATATGGCCATTTATTCGAATGTCGAAGCTACAGCAATAATGTTAAGATACCTTTGGAGATAACAAAAAAAAATTAAATATACAAGCAGAAGCACCAGTCCCTGGCAGTTCTCTGCTAGTCATTATAATAAGGGTAGACATTATATACATACATATATGCACGTGTGTGTGTGCGTGTGTGTGCGTGTGCGTGTGCGTGTGTGTGTGTGTGTGTGTGTGTGTGTGTGTGTGTGTGTGTGTGTGAACACATATACGTGCAGATTTTTCAGTGCGTCAATTCCTAATTAAAGACGGCGGAGCATTAGTCGTGAAAACTTTCACTCCTTTTTCCAGCAATGTGTGTGACCATGCGTCAACTCCCCGTTGAAGGAAAGTGTCAATGAGCGAATGTCTCTTATTTTCCGCCTTCCTTCTTTTGTCTTACGCTTTCGTATCTTTAAAGTAAGCGGTTGAACCAACACACATACATCTCAGTGTAGTGCTCGTCTCTAGAGATGACGCAGGTTTCGACTTTCTTAAGTAGTGATCGGTGGAGGCGCAATGGCCCAGTGGTTAGGGCAGCGGACTCGCGGTCATAGGATCGCGGTTTCGATTTCCAGACCGGGCGTTGTGAGTGTTTATTGAGCGAAAACACCTAAAGCTCCACGAGACTCCGGCAGGGGATGGTGGCAAACCCTGCTGTACTTTTTCACCACAACTTTCTCTCACTCTTTCTTCCTGTTTCTGTTGTGCCTGTAATTTAAAGGGTCAGCCTTGTCAAACTGTGTTACGATGAATATCCCCGAGAACTACGTTAAGAGTACACGTGTCTGTGGAGTGCTCAGCCACTTGCACGTTAATTTCACGAGCAAGCTGTTCCGTTGATTGGATCAACTGGAACCCTCAACGTCGTAAGCGACGGAGTGCCAACAACAAAGCAGAATGATCACAGGATGATTTTCGACTACATATATGCATATCGCTGTATAATCGTCGTTAATAGTTACATTCTCTTTTTCTTCATTTTTTTATGCAAGCAAGAACCGAACCTCTTCCAGTGTTATAGGTAAAACAAATTTAATATTGGATATTACGAGAGCAGCGAGCAGGCAAAATCGTTAGCACACCGGGCAAGATGCTTAACTATGCTTCGTCTGTTTTTTGCGTTCTGAGCTCAAATTCCGCCGAGGTCGACTTTGTCTTTCATCTACAGGATCGATAAAATAAGTACCAGTTGAGCGCTAGGGTCATTGCAATCGACTTGTCCCTTCCCTTGAAATTACTGGCTTTGTGGCAAAATGTGAAACACAAACACATACATAAGTAATAATTTTAAATTTGGGTATACACTTTTTAGTATGCCGTATAAAGCCCGTTCACTGTATTCGGCTACCTGATGTCATCAGCAGTATGGATGTAGATGCCACTGGATTTACTTCAGGAATTCCTTCGTCTCTGTAGAGTTTTTGAAATATGACAGAGAGAAAATGGAATTCACGAGACACTTTATTATTCACGACGACCATTTCGACCTCTCGTGCACCGGTGCTTTGCGGCTGAGATGCTATACAATCAGTTGCGATGTGTCATAGGTGCAGATGAGTCTCGTCAGGTGACTTGTCAAAAGGCATATGGATTTTTTTCATCTCCGCTTCGCGAATTTCGATTAGAATACATTTTGGTAGTTGTAGGTCGCTACTCGTATACGCGAGAAACTTGAGTTATAATGAAGAACACTTCTCATATAAGTAATAAAGCCATTTAAAAAAAATCAAACATACATACATATATACATACAATCTCTGACTCATATCATCATAAACTTGCACAGTTATATTTTTCAAGGTATTTGTCAGCCTGAAGGTATAGTTGAAGACACTTGCCAAAAATGCCAATTCAGCTGGCTTGAATCTGAAAACACGTAATGGCTTGCACGGCTATACCTATGTCCATCTCTGTTTCCTCTTTATTATCTCTCTCTCTCTCTCTCTCTCTCTCTCTCTCTCTCTCTCTCTCTCTCTCGCTTTCTTTTTTCTTTTTTTTTTCTTTTTTGCTTTTTCACATGCGTCCATTCGTTCAGACACATACTCATATGGATGGATGTCTAAGTGCTCACTCATACACAGAAAATGAAAGTGAGAGAGAGACGGAGACACAGAGAGAGAAAGAGAGATTCTTAGGCAAACACTAGAATACTTCATACATAGATGTCCAGTAAGGTTTATATACACAAACAAACGCAGGTTTTTGGACAAACGTGTATTCTTACACTCACAGATAGACAGAATCACTTACTCACATTCACACATGCATACTTTCACACAAATTTACTCATACACACATACACATATATACACGATATTCTTACACATTCCCACGCGGAGAGGCACTATCTCACACACACAAACACACACACGTACATGCACACATTTACGTGCACATATAACATTTTCACACTCTCATCTATAAAGGTGCATAAACACGCTCAAGCATAGTCGTACACATAAGCGTCACACATACATTTTTGCATGCATAAACACATGCATATTATATACAAGTGCTCACACGTAAAAATTATCGCACATACACTCAAGGGCACGCATTCTATTACACATACAAACGTACGTTCAATTTTTGTTTTTGTTTGTTTGTTTTTCCCCCATTTTATTTTTTCCTTGATTTTAGCTTTGAAAGAGTTAAACAGTTTTACTGGAGGATAGAAAGAAGGAAAAAGAACATGAGGAAAAAAAAAGAAAACCTTTATTCTTGTAATTGTCTTTTTCTCATCCTGTTTCACATTCACTTTCACATTTTTTTCTTCCTTTAACCCTAACTGTCATTAATTGTTTAATAGCTTATAGTTGCAGGCAAAAATTGCAGGAATTTCTCAAGTTTGAGCTTTTTAACTGTGAGTACTTAACGTTTTGTTTTCGTTAACAACATCACTTTCACCACCACCACCACCACCGTCATCATCATCATCATCATCATCATCATCATCATCATCATCATCATCATCATCATCATCATCATCATCATCATCATCATCATCATCATCATCATCATCATCATCATCACTACCATCTTTAGGAAAGGGCGATGAATTGGAAGGATCGCTTGAGCAAGCAAATAAAAAAAGCTTTGTGTCATTCAGCTACTACACGGAACGTTTTGAGTTCATATACAGCTGAAATCAGTCTTACCTTTCAACTTTCTGGAGTCGATAAAATAAAATACCTGTCATGTACTGGGGTCGACTTCGCTGAATAAACAACCCACTCGCTCACATACCCACCCATCGCCCACTCATCGCCCACCCTCGAAATGTCAGGCCTTGTGCCTATGTTAGAAGCAATTATTAACAGTGGCATCGTTGGATTTTGTTTGTTAAGGTGGTATTTGTTATTTTACTCTTGTCATTTGTGCAATTAGCCGATGGTAATGAGGTGTTGCAGTACAGGGAAATTATCTTGTAATTTAATTTCCAGTTTAACTTCATTTATTTTTATTTTTATTTTTTTTATTTTTCTTTTTCGAAAATAAATGAAAAAATAGAAATAGACTTAAGACAAAATTATATAAATCGTTACGCATTCTCTCTGAAGGATTTCGAATATGCAATTGGTAATTTGTAACAAGCCTGAATGAATTAACAGAGTATGCACAATGGCCAAAATATTTCATTTCGACAGCTATCACTTATGCATTCATAAGTTACATCTGTATGAACCGGTTTGATGTGAGATTGCTGATTATGTGACCAAATTTTGAAACCAGTATAGGACACATTGAATAACGTTATCTCTAATTTTCAAAAAGACGAGATGATCACGGTTGGAATGCGTTTGATTATCAATCCAATTTATCAGGATTGTCTTGAGGACAAACAACAACAATAACAGTGTTGATCAACGTTTTGGATTCCTTGTGGGTATAAATCTAACCCGTTACTCTGTTTAAATGCAACCTGGTCCTTGAGAGAATTTCTAAGCGTCCACTCTGTTGTAAGTATTTGTACCAGGTCTACGGCCAGAAGATAACTCCATATATTCATTCACTGCCTTCGTACTGAAATTTTATTGTGTAATGCCATTGTTTGACTTAGTAGTCTTTGACTCACACCAGATCAGTCCGGATAGAATAAACCTATGATCATAAACATCCCAACCATAGCAAACTAGGACCAATTAACTAGCATGACCTTTACTAGGACAATGACATGTAATTTGAATGAGATTGGCTGTTAATTTTGGTAGGTCGATCGGCCGCCTAAGGGTCATCTTGTTCACTCAACGTTGTTTATTTTAGAGTACAAGTGAAAATAGTTTTTAAGGAAAGACCGGCTGTCAGATACGACAGTAACCGACACATCCAATTAGAACAGCGTGTGGAGGCTGTTCTACTAGTTGGTGATGTCCATTCGCGGATATTGAATTTCAATTAGTTACATATAAGAACGAAAAAACCTTCCTTTCGTTCTTGTGTTCGCAATAAAAGAATTAATGAGGCTGCGATGTAAACGTTCCTTTCTTGAATCCACATTGCTAATTCTGAGAGAGAGAGAGAGAGATAAAAAAAAAATTAGAGACAGCACTCGACTGATTTTTTTGATTTTTTTTATCTACTCCGAAGGGATGGAAGCCAAATTTTGCCTTGGCATGATTTGAACTCAGCGAACCAGAACAAATACTGCATGGAATAATCGTGCTACAATACATCCTTTGACTTTGAAGATGTATAACCCTTGTAGTTTCTTGCAAACTTATAAGATTGGTGTGGCTGAAGAGTTTATTAAGGTTAATATCTGTAGGAAGAAGGAGAGGACAAAAAAAGGAATCGAGGGGCCCAATCCGAATATTTACATCTGAGCGAAGTCCGTTAGACCCATCCAAGGTCCAGGTCAACTGTCACTAAGCAGACGTATGATCAAAGACGTTCCAGCTATGATTATCATCTATTTTGCATATCAGGAATAACCTTATGCATGGATAATCTTATGCAGGGATAACTTAATCCAGGGATAAACTCATGCTAGGATAACCTTATGCAATGTATCGCTCTATATTTAAGACGAAAGAGTGGTATGAGAGAAATATAATTGTTGTATTTTTAAGTGTTTTATCTTGACACCAACACAAGTTAAACCCCATAATCAAACGCGTTCCAGCCATGACTATTCCGTTTTTCTTATATGCAGAGAATTCGGTTCTTAATTTTCTGGCGTCTCCTTTTTTAAAAAAAAAGACAGTAAGACTTGTTTCGAAAGAGATTTTGTTGCTATTTCTAAACGGATACGCGACTATGTAACGCTATCTCATTAAACCAAAGCCATGTGACAAGCCCACCACATTGACACAAATTAACGAAATTCCCTGAATAAATAACGCAGAATCACGGCATGAGCCATGAGCTGGTGTTGTTGAAACGCCATATTCTTTTTAGATATTGTTTAATTCTTTTTCCTCTGTGTTTTTTCTTTCCTTTTTTTTTTTTTTCGAAAGTTCACAATAAAATAAACAGCAAAAGAATGAAAACCGGATCCAGTTGAAATGGAATCAGTTCCAAGTTGATTGGTGGACGCAATAAAGATTTCTGCGAAGACTAACATTTGTCATTAAATGACGAAAGAAACCTGAAATTTCTCTTGGGATTTAATTACTACTTTTTAATATCACGCACACCACCACTATTATCATCATCATCATCATTTACAACATTAATCTTAAACAGCATTCGTATTTATTATTATTATTATTATTATTATTATTATTATTATTAAGGCGATGAACTAGCAGAATCGATAGCATGCCGCAAAATACGTAGCAGTATTTTGTCTGCCTTTACGTTCTGAGTCAAAATCCCATTGAAGATGACTTTGTCTTTCATCCTTTCGGGGTCGATAAAATAAGTGCCAGTTGTGAACTGGGATCGAAGTAATCGACTTACCTTCTCCTCCGAAATTTCAGGCCTTGTGCCTATAGTAGAAATTTTTTTTTTAAGGTGGCGAGCTAGTAGAATCGTTAACACGCCGAGCAAAATGCTTACCTTTATATCGTCCATCTTAACGTTCTGAGGTCGATTTTACCTCTCATCCTTTCAGGGTCAATGAATTAAGTGTCAAATGTGAACTGGGGTCGATCTAATAGGCTTCATCCCCACGCCCACACCAAAACTTCTGACCCTGTGCCAAAATTTGAAACCATTATTATCATAGTCATCATCCTCATCTTCCTCACCCTCGTCCTCATTATCATCATTAACACTAATATGACCACCACCTCCACTACAATTGTTTTGTCGTTGTTATTATTACTGTACTTCTCGTAGCATTACACATAATATTAGCATCAATCACGATGATGGTGTGGATCTTGATGGTGGCTGAATTGAGCTTAAGGCCCTATTCATCACTGTTAAATGAATTACTGTATGTGTACACAGTCATAATGCCTGCTGCGTTCCTTTCTGCTGGCCATGGCATCATAGTCTCTGTTGCAACTGTATATGTCATGTCTTACAGCCTTTACAGTGTTCACAGAACATTGAGCAGCAGTTATGGTGTCCGCATTTTAATACTCAGCATGAATCATCATGATACATGTAACACTTTTCCAGTATTCAAATGGCTTCCAGTCTTCCATCTCAGCTAACTTCTCTACTACTTTAATCTTTATACTCTCCAACGTTGATTGTTCACCTATACATCAAGCTGTTTACTGAGGAGAAGAAAAATGAAGCATAAAGGTATAAAGGTCATCTAATTGAGTCCGAACACCCTATAGTCCTACATACTCCAAAAAAGACGGAATGGTTGAAATATCTTTGATCGTAGGTCTATTCGGTTAGGGATGGAAGATCGTAGTCTAATGATGGTCGATCAACCTGCCAGAAATAGCAAATATATCTCCCTTAAATCATACCTTATTGTCTTATAGACACAGGAGATTCAAGTCCTAGATGCCAGAAATAGCAAATATATCTCCCTCAAATCATATCCTATTGTCTTTTAGACACAAGGAATTAAGTCCGAGATGCATTATGTCTGCATAAAAAGAAAAGCGATAAACATGAAATACCTTTTATGACGGTCAATTAAGATTAAACAGTAGCATCCATTTGTAACATTTTATATATTTGAATTCGTAACGTAAAGGAACATGACTTAATTTCACAGGCCATTTTGTCCGTTGCCCTACATATTCTACCAGTCCGCCATTGTTGTTTATGCAATACATTATTATGTGGCGTTGTTACAGATATTGTATATTACTGTGTTCCTACATAAACAAACAAACAAAAAATAGAAACTTTAAGATCAGTATTTAGTTATTTTAAGAAATAACTAAAAAGATTGTCAGTCCGCCTTTTGTTCCCGACGGACAAAACGTAAATGACGTTACCTCCAAAGGACAGCAAGGAAGACGCAAGAACACCGAAGGTCTCCACTCGGCTAGTCTATTTTACTATATACTGTATAACTTTTAACTTCAAGATGCATGTGTTTTGAAAGGAAAATGTGTTATAAATATGGTATCATTTTACGAATACTGCGCCAGCTCTCATTTCGTATGATCTTTGCGATCACCACAGAACGCTTATTGACAAGCCAAAATCAATGCGGACCGGAAATTCAATAACAGCCGAATTACGTGAGAATGCAACCAAAGACTGGAAAACGATGATAACGCAGATTTAATTCACTTTGAAAGTGTTCATTCTGTGCTAATTAATATGCAAAATCGAGGTGATTCCGAGCTCGAAAATCTTGTACCTCTGCGATCATGGTGTTCGATTCAGTCATGTGCAAATTTCAGAGATTTCCGTTAAAACAGTCCACCTGTAAAGTGGCCTGTAAAGATTAGCAGGCGAGATGGATACGAAGCGTGATGGTAAGACATCGTTTGCTGGGAGCATTTCTCGTAAAATATGTTTAATAGCTACATCTGCTGTAGTAAGAAAATTGTTTCCTATTTATTGTCACTTAGTGATCAAGTCCATCAACTTCTCGTCAAATACTTGAAAGATATCATTTAGACATGTTTGCGGTGGTAAACAGTGTCTATTATGAACAACTCCACCGCATAAACTTAGCTTTTCTAGGGTCAGTCGTCGAAGCTGCCCACAACCGCTACACAACCGATATGTAAGTCTTCTAACATGTGATATAAAAACATTACATACACGCAGACGTTGCTGTGTAGGTAACAAACTTGCTTCCAAACCACATGGTCATGAGTTCAGCCCCATTGTGCAACACTTTGGGCAAGTGTTTTCTTTTTAACCCCGGGCCGACTGAAGCTTAGTGAAGAATGCCCAAAAGAAGAATGCCCAAAAGAATACATTTCTAAGTGTGTGTGTGTGTGTGTGTCGTTGAGTTTGCTTTTGTCTTTGTCCTCGATACCGCTTGACAACTGGTGTGGGTTTGCTTACATCACTGCGGCCTAGCGGTTCTGCAAAATAGTCCAACAGAATAAGTACCAAACTTTTACAAATAAGTACTGAGGTTGATTTGTACGACTAAATACTTCAAGGTGGTGCCCCAACGTCGACGCAGTTCAATAATTGGAACAAGTAAAAGAAGATAAAAGAAAAGACGCACAGCAAAATTGTAATATTTAGGTGTTTCTAAGGCGACAAGCTGGCAGAAACGTTAGCACGCCAAGCGAAATGCTTAGCGGTATTTCGTCTGAATTTACGTTCTGAGTTCAAATTCCGCCGAGGTCGACTTTGCCTTTCATCCTTTCGGGGTCGATAAATTAAGTTCCAGTTGCGTACTGGGGTCGATCCAATTGACTGGCCCCCTCCCCCAAAATTTCAGGCTTTGTGCCTAGAACAGAAAAGAATATGTATGTTTCAATGGGTGCTATATGTTGAAGTACAATATAACATAGATGAGATCCTGATTTCGCTTTCACCATGCGAATCTTGGGTTGTCCCATCACTCAGTAAATACATTGCTCTCATAATTTTTGCACATGTACTTCAAAAGATCGGGTTTGTTACGTATTGATAAGATCCGAGATTTGCAAGTATACAAGCATCTGTCGCTTAAGTATACAACACTCAGTCGCTTTAATAGGTAACAAACTTGCTTCCAAACCACATGATCATGAGTTCAGCCCCACTGTGCAACACTTTGGGCAAGTGTTTTCTTTTTAACCCCGGGCCGACTGAAGCTTAGTGAGTGGCTTTGGTAAACAAAAGCCCAAAAGAATACATTTCTAAGTGTGTGTATGTCGTTGAGTTTGCTTTTGTCTTTGTCCTCGACACCGCTTGACAACTGGTGTGGGTCTGCTTACATCACTGCGACCTAGCGGTTCCGTCGAGCAGGCAGAATCATTAGCATGTCGGACAAAATGCTTAGCGG